>NC_086321.1:241457209-241634709 GCF_036172605.1 Pelobates fuscus | reverse complement strand
AAACTATAGGCACCAAAACAACTTTAGTGTAAGGAAGCAGTTTTGATGCATAGATCATGCTGATTCAGTCTCGCTGCTCAATTCTCTGTCATTTAGGAGTCAAATAACTTTGTTTGTACAGCCCTCATCACACTCCCCTGCATTTGTCTTCCTAAAGGACAGACCTACTAAGCATTTCCTGTAAATAGAGATCTAATGTTTACATTTTCTTTACTGCATACTATATTTATTTAGAATTTTGTATCTCTTTTAAGCACCCTACAGACCATTGTGTGTGTGATTAAAGTTCTATTTACAAAACAGGAGATCAAAACTTCTAAAGCAACTTAACATCTCATTGAAAAGGAAACCATTTTTTAATGCATGGTCTGATTAGAGCTGAAAAACAGAAACAAAAGTGAGTTAACTCCAAAATAGCAGAGAACTGAGCAGTGATACTACAGAGTCATGATCTACATACCAAAACTGCTTCATCGAGCTAAAGTTGTTGTAGTATCCCTTTTATGTTTATGTTCATTTTTATATACATGTTTATAAAAAAAACATGTTTACTAAAAAGCACAGTGAAGGGTTGAAATGAACTGTAAGAACATAACCAATGACAGTACAACTCGTCAACAACAGTGTCACCAAAAGACAAGGTGTGGATTCAATGTGAATTTCAAATTTAAAGTGAAATAGTGAGGTTAGAAACATTCTCAGCTATGTTGTCAGTTCAGCTACTCTGAACTTAAAGGGACACTATAGGTACCCATAACATGTTAGCTCATTGAAATGGTCTGAGTGCACTGTCTTTGTCAGTTTAACCCTACAATTGTAATTATTGCAGTTATTAAGAAACTGCAATAATTACATTGCAGGGTTAACTCCACCTTTAGAGGTGCTTCCAGGTTTACACAAAGACATCCAGTATCCGCTAAAACCCCATAGGAAAGCATTGATTAAATGATTATCTATGGAACGGTCATAATGCAATCACGGCGTTGAGAGAGGAGAAGCAGAGGCAACGCCTGACCCAGCACTGAGGGACACCAGCATTGGATTTAGCCAAGTGAATCAAGAGTTTTAACCCTTTGTGCACTGTGGGGAGGGCGTGTGAGCAAGTGGGGCACTATAGGGTTAAAATACTATTTTGTATTCCCTAGCCTATAGTTTCCCTTTAAATTTGAAATTCACTTGAATTCTTACTTTACTGAATAACCCTGTTTGCATATTACCATCAACAAATAAATACATTTTCACACTACCTGTAGATCCATAAAACCATTTTTTTTAAATGATAGTTCTTATTGGCAGCTTACTTTTAGCTCACCTCTTAAAAGGAAATAGTGTATTATATAGTAGTATACTTGTATTGCTTGGATTTAAAAGCGAAAACATTTGTTCTTACATAACTGCATAATTTTATGTGACTGTACTGGCAGTTAGGGAATTATTTGAACTTCAGTCCAAGTAAATTGTATCTTTAGAAACTGTGCCAGCGTTCATTAGTTCATGCTTGGAGAATTATCTCCTGATCAGCCTTTAAAGGGACACTACAGACCCCTAAAGTACTTTAGATTGCTAATGTGATTGATATGTGAATACTGTCATCTTTTTTTCATTAGAAATTGGCACTTTTAAAAATAAACCTTCTTACACCCCCCCCCCCCCCCCCACACACACACACACACCCCGTCTGTCGGTCAGGCAACTGGATCTGTTATGTCCTATTTTGTTTAGCTCACCGGAACTTAAATCAAGAAGCAAGCTATTGTTCTGAGCACCTGCCAAATACTTCTCTGACCTGCCTTGGGAAGGCTCCGTTAGAAGAGGATTTTCAGCTTTTGCAAGCAGTTATTAGATATGCCACTAGTGGAAAAATACATAATTAAATGCATACATGCTTTCATTGGAAGTATAGCTACCAAAGAGTATTGTTGTTGTTTTTTGTTTTGTTTTTTATTTGGGCATTGGAGTGTCCCTTTAAACCTATGTACCTCAGTTGTCTGCATCACAAGAGTAAAAAAACAAACTGAATTAAATGAACTAAAGTAATAATATAATTAATGTTATCTAAAATTGCTATTTTATTTGTAAGCTTTACTATGGAAAACAATGACAGTTTATCTTAAAATGAAAAATATAATTAAAATGAGTTTCTGCATCACATAAAACTGTTGTTGATTTGGTGCGAACTACAATACTTTACTATCAGATGACTCTCCTCTCCATCTGTCAAACTGATGCTGTGAGAAGCTAGTGCAATCACAACTAAATTAACGTCTACAGATATGTGTAAACCAATCATCATTGGAAATTGCAATGGTGTGACCTACCAAAAAAGAAAATGTTGATTGTGGAGTGACCCAGTGTTAAATTGTTCATTACAACAATTAAAACATTTTTTATGTTCCTTGTAGCATTGCAACTTTTTAATACTGGCATTATTGATTTTTAGATTTGATTTTTGAGGTAGGAATGAAAGAACTGGATTGTATAAAACTATTTTTTTAAATTTTAGCATACAGTATACAAGCAGGAAGATATATATATATATATATATATATATATATATATATATATATATGAGAGAGAGAGAATGTTTTAAAAAAAAAGTATGATATACACTATAGTTACACACAGGGGCGTACCTGGAGCATTTGGCATCCGGGCGGATCCTATATTTGGCCCCTCCCCGTCCCCTCTCCCCAGCTTAAAAATGTAAAAAACACTGCAATTTTTTTTAATGTATTTAGCACCGAGCATTGTTTGTATTTTTTAAATGTATTTAGCACCGAGCAGTGTTTGTGTGTTTGAATGTAAGCATGTTTTTGAATGGATTATGTGTGAGTGAATGTACGGGTGTGTTTGCATGTATTGGCATTTGAAAGCAGGCGTGCATTTTTCTGTAGTGTGGTTTTTGAATATGGTGGTGTGTTTTTATGTAGTGTTGACATTTGGATGAAGGGTTGTATTTGTGTGTAGTGTAGGCAAAATGCTGAGATGTATGCACATATACACATATACTCACATACACAGACACATAGGTACAAACATGCAGTTACATAGCAACACAGTCATACACAGATACAGACAAACACTGACACACACACATACAGACACACAGACACACACAGGCACATACACACATACAGATAGAGACACACACATCCAGACACACTGATACAAACACAGACACACAAACAGATACACATACACACACTCACATATGCAAACACACATACAGATGCACAGACATACAGATACACAGACACACATGTATAAGTGTGTGTGTGTGTTTGTATAGTGTATGTAGTGTGTTTGTATAGTGAATGCAGTGTGTGTAGTGGATGCAGCGTGTGTGCTTGAATAGCGGATAATGGTGTGAGGGAGAGGGTGATAGTGTGAAGGAGGGGGTGATGGTTTGAGGGAGGGGGAAGGTGAGAGGGAGGTGGGTGATGAGAGGGAGGAGGGTGATGAGAGGGAGTTGAGTGATGTGAGGGAAGGGGTGATGATGTGAGGGAGGGGGTGATGTGTGAGGGAGGGGGGATAATGAAGGGTGGTGATGACAGGGGGGTGATGGTGAGGGGGAGGGGAGTTATGATGAGAGGGGGAGGGGAGTTATGATGAGAGGGAGAGGGGGTGACGGTGGTGGGGTTATGTGGTGGGGGTGATGTAAAAGGGGAGGTGATGTGAGAGTGGGGTGTAATATGAGAGGGGGTGATGTGAGAGGGGGGTGTGATGTGAGAGGGGGTGATGATGAGGAGGGTGATATGAAAGGGGCTGATTGTGTGAGGGAGGGGGTTGATGATGAGGGGGGTTATGATGAGAGGAAGGGGGTGATGATGAGAGGAAGGGGGGGTGATGAGAGAAGAAGGGGGTGATATGTGAGGATGGGGGTGATGATGAGAGGAAGGGGGTGATGATGAGGGGGTGATGTGAGAGGCAGGGGGTGTAATGGGGTGAGGGATGGGGGGTGATGATGAGAGGGGGTGATGTGAGAGGGATGGGGAGAGGTCGTGGGGGGGGACTATACCTTAATTTCTTGGTGGACCGGTGGGCTCCCTGGTGGTCCGGTGGCCATAATATCCGCAAGACCCAGTTAGAAAATTGCCGTGGTAACCCGCAGCAATGCTCCGATAAATCAGATCTCACGAGACACATGATCTGCAGCTCTGCACACTGTGGAGCTGAAGACCGGTGTCTGTGATGGGCGCAAGAGGGGCATTGCACCCAGTGGCATGTCGAGCAAGCCGCTGGGCCCCCTCCTTGTGTCGGGTCCTCGGTCAGTGACCCAGGACACGACACAGTCACGACACAGTGAGTGACACCCAGGGCGGACCACCTCCCCACCCCCCCTTAGTACGTCACTGGTTACACATAATGTAACTGAAAAACACAGAGAAATGTAGCGATCTATTTTAGCAATAATGTTGCTACTTCTAACACTATGTGATTAGTAACATATTAGTAATTTGCTAAGTTTAGGCCAATAAATCTTCAGTTCTGCTGGGTTTGAGATTTTAACAATTTGACAATTATGGGGTATATTTTCATTTTGTTGAGTTAACAGCTCTTTGGGACATTTACCCCATATTCGTCAATTTTGCAACCATCCCAAAGCCAAATTACTTATATGTAACAAATTACTAGAAGTAGCCAAATAATTGCCTAATAGATCTCTACATTTTACAGTGTTTTATAGTTACATTATGTGAACTGTTATAGTATATTTCATGGCTTTTTTTTTTTCTTCAATGAAACACATTTTCTTATGAAACTTGTCTGTTCTAGTAACTTCTTCATAAACTGATAGAGACAGATTAAGACATCATTAAAGTAAGATTTTTTTGTTGCCATACCTTTTAATTTACAATTACCACTCTCTGGCATGTTTACAGCTCTCAAACCTGTGAAACAAACTGTATTGAACACGTCTTTATTTGGAGTGAATTTTGTGTTTAGTAGATGCTAAGTGACAATTAAAGAAATAGCACGATTTCTATAACAAACATTCTATCTATTGCCTGTTTGTGTTTCATTTGTCATTCATTTAATTGCTTTACTTGAAAACATTTAACATGTTCTTCCTGATTTTATGCATTTTAATTGCAGGTATTTCCTACAAGGTTTGTATTTTCTTACAGTGTAGTGTGTAGTGTTAAAGTTAGGGGTAATGTTAGGGTAGGTTTATGGTTACTGTAAGGTTAGGAGTAGAGTTGGCACAGTATTAGCTTTAAAGTTGGTAAAGTGTTAACATTAACTACCACAACATTATTTTGAATTTTAATCCGAGACCTATGAGGCATTTAATAATCAGAACTGAAACAGTAATGTATTTTGAGTTCTTTTTTTTAATTGCACTGAATGAGTAAAAATTATTATAAAATATTTTTTTTTTTTTTTTCCCATTTTCCCCATTTTATTCACACTTAATGTTGTGTAAGGTATATACATGTCCTTTAAAATCAATATATGATATGTATGGTGGCATATTGATTACATGTAATATTCTAATTTACTGAGAGTGTGGATTTGGGGTTTTCATGAGCTGTAAGCCAAAATCATCGCACTTATGACAAATCACGGCTTGAACTATCTTGCTTTGCATGTAATGCGTCTATCTCATATATTAGTTTCCCCTTTTAAGTTGCATTACTGAAATAAAAAACTTTTGCACGATATTCTAATTTTTCGAGTATCACTTGTACATCACACAGAACACTGAGCAAGTCTACCCCCTCATGTTTAATTATTTCCACTCTGCTGATAACAATGTAGACATGCCAACCCAGCCTGTGTAAACATATCCTTTACATTTCCTTAACATAAAAATGTGCAGCCCACTCCGTGCCAAGTACAATTCCTTGATGTTGTATTATTGCGTGCTGTTGTAGCACATCATATATGCTTGTTATTCTTTTGCACGGAAAAATAAAGAATTTAAAAAATAAAATTATAGTGGAACAAACAAATTCTAGATTTTGTTTTGGTTCAAAGCTTGGATAATTGTCTTCATCCTTAATGGGTTATGAATCAATAAAAAAATATATTTTTCTTTAAACAAAAAGATTTCATATGCAAAACTAACTTGTCATAGACTTGAACGTGAGTGCTGTGGATGACTGACTTCAAGAATTCCCCACCTGATTGGCCATTCTCCTGTTTGCTAAGGTCAATTTTAGTCACACAGTTAATTTTAGTTAGTTAACCTGACTGAACATATGCCATTTGACTGGATGCAATTGGTGCCAATTTTAGAAGCAGTGCTTTTGAATCACTACTTTTGCATCTGAATCGCATTTAAAGTATAGGATTGGAACATCTTCAAAGCGATGATTTTAATGAAAATCAGGGTCGAATGTGTGTGGTAAGATTCACATTTGCAAAAAAGCAAGTAAAAGTCACTGTCAGGACAATTTTCTTTAAATCTTTCTTTAGGATGGTTTAAAACTGCCCTTATCTTATAATGCAATGGGAAGGGGCATGTCTGCTACAAAATGAGCAGCCAGTGGGTACTGTCACCACTTGTCTGAACACATAGGTAGCAGTAATGCTATTAAGTAATGGGAGTAGACATTACATGTCTGGATGGATGTGACCTGGATGGGGATCTGGGGTTGACTTGCCATTGACCATGACAAGAGATTAGGTTGATGGTAGTCAAAAACTTATTTTTTATAAAAAAAAAACAAAAAAAACATACTTACCGTATGCATATTTTTTCTTCTAATACCTTCTTTTCTTTAGTCCCAGAAAAGTACAAATAAAAATAACATAATAAGCTGATGCAATTATTGAAATTATTAAAAAAAAGTAATTAAATGCAGAAAATAAAAAATCCAATAGCAAAAAAAAAAAGTTGAAGTTCGCTTATAGAAGACTCTGCACTGGCTGACATGTCAATGTGGAAAAGGAAAAACATTCTGAAAAAAAAACGTGCCAGAAAAAAATAAAAACACACTGCAAAAAAATAAAATAAAAAAAATCATATTCACTCAAGAGCTCGAATGAGTGCTCTTTGTGGCGAGAGCCCTTATGTAGACTTTCTCATGCAATGACCATGTTCACAAATCATAGGAAAATTCCCCAGGCTTTGCAACATGACCAAGATATCTCTGATTGGTTGGCTATTAATCCAACCAATCAGAGCACTCTGACAGCCAAGTCTCACTTCTCTTGAGAGTATAATAAGTGCAGACTACATCATTACATTAATTATTCCTCAAAATATTCAACATACCAACTCTAGTAACATGATAGTAAACATGGTGCATTCTATTTTCAAACACAACTCTATCACGATGTCTATTGTAGAGGTTTCTGGAGTTACTTTTATCATCCCTTGTATGTAGACCCACACATAGTGGAAAGCAATAACAGATGTATACCATGTATGAGGGAGTTAGCAAGAAGGGAACGAAGGGCAATTACCTACCTGGCCTCTATCCTAAAAGCACTCTTTCTCCATATACATTTTATTTCATATAACCATTATTCCCTATAACCATATATATTTTTTAAATAATTCTTTCTATTCCATCTGCTTTGTTTACTCTCTTATTTTCATTCTTTCTCCATTCTTCCAATAATCCTATTAATTTGCTTTAGATTTTTAATTACACTTCTATCAACTTTACTCACAAAAGACATTAATTCAGAACTATTTATTTACAGGAGATAAATATCAATTCAGTGGTTTCCTCATTTCTCGAAAAAAAATATCACATCACAGTTTACTGCCCTGTACTGCAGCTCCTAATTACCAAAAGCCAGTAAGTGGCCTGCTTTGTTCTTTGATCTTGCCACATGAATTAATTCCTGTATTTAAACTTTTACCAAAATGAATTTGTAAAACCACTCTAAAGCAACAGATTTTAGAAATAGATTTACCGCTATTATGGGAATTGCACAAATTGGGCTACAAACTAGTGCTATAAACTGGTATTTTTCTTGTATAAAATGGAAAACAAAGAGATTTATCATTTAGTACATGGATACATTACACCATGTTAAACAAAACACAAAAGCAAATATAACTGAAACTTTTCACTCAATGAGGAGGAGAAAAATAGCTCTTCCTATGTTTTTTTTAATTAGTATTTTACTGAATAATTTTGAAAGCATATTAAAAACTGAAAATACCACAACTTTTCTTCTTTGCCGGTCGGAGGAAGCCTGTGGAGGCGGGCAAAACGCGTCACACGGACGTCATTGGAGGGCGGACCTGGAAGCGATCACGTGACCGGATCAGGAAGCGTTTTGAATATACTTGTTTTATGCTTTTATGTGGGTGACTCTGCGAGCCTATACCCACCACATCCCAAGTAAGGGTTTTTAACTTTTTTGTGCAATAAATCACTTTGTGATACTATTCAATTGGAGGTCCTGCCCTTCTTCCTTTTACACACAGCACAACAGAATCACCAGTGGATATATCTTCTGGAACACCTTGCAGTGTGGGGATATCCCCTCTCCTAAGGAGCCTTAAAAACCCAGAGCCAGAGGTGATAGGGCTCTGGGACATGTGAGTTTTTTTCCTAAAATTCTCTTTATTCATATTACCATTACCAGATGGTCTGCACCATTATTTGTTGTTTTTTTTAATTAATTTAATTAATTAATTTAGCGCGTCTTTTTTGGTAACTATTAAAGCACATACAGTCTGCTTACTAAACAATAGGTATCTGCATGGGGAAAATTTTTGCAATTCAGAACTTCAGGACTTCGGTTGGGTTCGGCACTTCGGCACTTCGACACTTCGGAACTTCGGCAACTTCAGAACTTTGGCACTTCATAAATTCGTCCATTCGGAACTTTGGCAATTCAGCTATTCGGACATTCGGAAGTACCTGAATGCCCGAATTGCCCGAAATTCGTCCGAATTCGCATTCGGACCGAAACGAATTGCACATGTCTGCCATAGAATATTCTCTTGCACAACCTAGACAGCTTGCAGTAAGTAGACATACCATTAATAGTAAAGTGATGTATTTTTGGTGGCCTTCTGCCTTAGGTCACAGCCGGATTATTAGAAAGAAAGTCTGATGAATGGCTAGCCACAAGTAAGTTCTTTACAGGACTTATCCTAGGGCAGCCGAGCTCTAATTTAGTATGTTGCTGTCGATTTAGTATGTTGCTGTTGATTTTTTTTTATTAGGCAGAACTCATATATTGATAGTGAAGCCATTATTAGAGCAGTTGTCTATATATCAATTCTTAACTTTGGAAATATCACTGCATTCTTTATATATCAATTCTGGTCAGAAGGGTTCCACTTTGTCTTTCAAGCTGAATTTGTCTGCTAGTTGTTGTAGGATGTAATAAATTGCTGAAAATATGCATTTCTCAATGTTTCAAATGGATGTAAAATTTTATCTGAGGAGAAAGTTTACTTATGGAATTCATATAATTAGAAATTGTCCAATATCACTGTAGCTTTTATTCCTATAGAAAGTAATTTACATTTCCAGTTAGCTCTGGACAAAATGAAATTGTTTTCTTTCAGTGCTGTGATAACAATATTACCATAGTACATACAAATCATATTTTGATGTTTTCTTTTTTTACCACAAAAAAAGCCAATACATTCAGTCCTGTCTTTGAAACTTTCTGGTGCATCTCTATGTCTAAATGCAAATTAAATTGGAACAAAATTGAAAATATGTTAGATTTCTAGCTTGTGACATCTTGTGATGATAACAGAAACATTTGGTACAGATAGTCCACTGCTCTCATGTATACTTTGCATGGTAACATAAATAATGAGCCTCCCCACTGCATTCATTATAGGCTGTAACAGAGCAATGTATGGAACAATATACTAATAATTTGATGACTCCAAACTCTACTTTATATCAGTGGTGGCTGGTAAAATGTAAACATTGTGGGACACTGCCTCATGACTTTATCCCATATACTCAACCTATGACTTTATGATAGTCCTAGAAGGCCATATAACACAGAGTCCAGTTTTTTTTAGTATGCCCAGCATCTGAAAGCCCATATACAACCTGTGTATAATGATTATGTCTGCAAATTAGCATTTTTTGAAATGTTGCAAAATCTTAACTTGTCTAATTGTTCACCCTCAAGGCATTATCTCTAGTCATCAATATAGGAGGAAGAAACAACAGAGATAATTCAGACATATACATCATTTTTTTTATGTGTATATGCAGCTATTCTCAGTGTATAAAATTACTCCAAAACTTTTTAAATTACAAAAAAAAACACAAATAGGAAGTGCAGCTCATGGCGCCCAAAACACTGTGAATAATACTTATGTATATGGGCTCCTTCATTTGGAGATATTTATTTATTTATAAAATATTTCACCAGGAAGGATACATTGAGATTTCTCTCATTTTCAAGTATGTCTTGGGTCCACAAAACATTGCATTGTTACAATAGGGTGAAATATTACAAAAAATACAATATACAAACTACTATACGTGGCTCTGTAAAGTGTGAGTGCCAATTGTACCCTCTAATATATTGTGTATTTTGTAACACAGTTACACTATGGGAGTTTCTCTATGTTTATTTTATTCTCAGATTCACTGTAACCTTTGATGTCTATTATCTCCAATTGCAAAAAAGTGGATAAGGACCAGCGCTTATTTGTTAAATTTCTAATATACCAATGTATGAAGATATTATAATGAAGTTAGCTGCTATACATTCATGTGATTCCTTCCAACGTCACAAACTCAATATACAAACAAGAAAAGAATGTAGCGCTTTTATAATAAATAAATGAAATAAATAAATTATCACCTTTTTGATTCAATTAAGAGGAGTTTTTCAGTTGAATGTCCAAATAAGTTGGTATCTATAAAAGACAATCAAACATAGTGTAGACAGTATATAACTAGATAATGTCTATAATAGTAATATACATGCACTCACAAACAGAGAGCTATAGACCCAGCTCTGGTATGAATAGTGATGTCCCGGACGGTTCGCCGGCGAAGAATTCCCGGCGAACATAGCGTTTTCGCGTTCGCGGCGGTGGGCGAACATATGCAATGTTCGGTACGCCCCCTATTCGTCGTCATAGAGTAAACTTTGACCCTGTACCTCACATTAAGCAGACACATTCCAGCCAATCAGCAGCAGACCCTCCCTTCCAGACCCTCCCACCTCCTGGACAGCATCTATTTAAGATTCATTCGGAAGCTGCATTCATTTTTTTTTCTTAATTTTTTTTTTTTTCAGTGCATATAAATGTTACAAGCAGATACTCCCCCCAGACACTCTGTATTACTGCAGATACTCCCTCCAGACACTCTGTGTTACTGCAGATACTCCCCCCAGACACTCTGCGTTACTGCAGATACTCCCTCCAGACACCCTGTGTTACTGCAGATACTCCCTCCAGACACCCTGTATTACTGCAGATACTTCCCCCAGACACTGACACAGAGCAGAATAGGGACTGTTCCTCCTACATAGGGTCACTTGGCAGATATGGATTGACAAGTATCCTAAGGATCCCTGATACACACTGACACAGAGCAGAATATGGACTGTTCCCCCTACATAGGGTCACTTGCAGATATGGATTGACACCTATCCTAAGGATCCCTGATACACACTGACACAGAGCAGAATAGGGACTGTTCCCCCTACATAGGGTCACTTGGCAGATATGGATTGACACCTATCCTAAGGATCCCTGATACACACTGACACAGAGCAGAATAGGGACTGTTCCCCCTACATAGGGTCACTTGGTAGATATGGATTGACACCTATCCTAAGGATCCCTGATACACACTGACACAGAGCAGAATAGGGACTGTTCCCCCTACATAGGGTCACTTGGCAGATATGGATTGACACCTATCCTAAGGATCCCTGATACACACTGACACAGAGCAAAATAGGGACTGTTCCCCCTACATAGGGTCACTTGGCCTGCTAAGGAACAGATGATTGTTATTATGTCCTGATATGTAAAATCATAGAATTCAAAGAGGGTGTACTTTCTTTTTCAAATGACTGTGTATGCCTGTTTTCATCTGAGTGCAACCCTCAAGAGTCCATTCCAGGTTTGTTGAACAACCAAGACATGCTAATTCACATTCTCTCTCTCTTCTCATCTCCTTTCTTCTCCTTTTTTCTTTTTGTTATGTACAATTGCCAGTTTTAATGCCTTGGGCAATAATTTTTATGTGTATGCTTTTGAATATTGATTAATTGTATTGTCACTCTGTTTAATTTTGTACCTAATACGTTAAAAAACTTTCCTAAAACTGTCAAATTTAAAAATAAAATAGAGTTAAAACTTGGTTATGGTTAAGATAAGATTAGGCTGGAGCATACTGGTTTCCTGTTTTTATTGTTATAGCTGCTAACAGAATTGGTGATGTTAGATCTATAATTTAACCCCTTCCTTCCGGATGTCGGACCCGGTCTGTCATGGCAGGGAAATAGTTAACGCCAAATGATGGACCGGGTCCGTCATGTGGTAAAGTTAACCCCAGATTGCCGCAATCGCCGCAATCACAGGGCTAACGCTCACCCAGTCTGCCTCTGTATTCAAGGCAGACCGGGAGCACCCGATCGCACTGCTCTGAAGCAGTGACATGCTGTCAGAGCGACCACATGTGCTGCAAGGACTCACGATCTACCTCCCTCCTCTTCCGTTTTCTGTGTGAAGTGCAGGGAGACAAATCACTGCTGATCTGCTACCCCAGTAAAAAACAAAACAAAGTTAGTTTAAAATCCTACCCCCTGTAAAAAAATAAAAATAAATAAATAACCCCTTCCCTGCCGATTGATCACTGACTACAGTGATCAATTGGCAGGGACTACATTTTACTGTGATCTGATTTTTTTTTTCAACTTTTATTATTTGTAACCCTCAGGGGTTAATTTTATTTTGTTAATTAATTAAAATGTATTAAAATTATATAGTTAGCTAGCTGGGGTGGGTCGAAGTTAGTGGGGAATTTGGGAATTTGGTGTTAGGCTAGCTAGGGGTTAACGTTAAAAAAAGTTTAAAAAAAGTTTTAAAAAGTTTAAAAAAAGTTTTAATAACATTTTTAAAAAATGTTAAACAAATCCCACCCCCTTTACCCAGTCATAATAAAAATTAATCCCTTCCCTGCCCGTTGATCATTACCTACAGGGATCAAAATACAGATCACAGTATTATACTGTGATCCGATTATTATTTTTTTAACTCCTTAGGGTTAACTTTTGTTTTTTTTAACCCTCAGGGGTTCAATTTATTTAATTAACTAATTTAAATATTTTAAAATGATATATTTTGCTAGCTGGGATTGGTGGGAGTTATGGGAAATTGGGAAATTTACAGTTATTGCTGCTTACTACTAGTTAAGGGTTAACGGTAAAAAAGTTTATAAAAATGTTAAATCTGTAAAAAGAGTTTGAAGAAAGTTTAAAACAATATTAAGCAAAAAAAGTTTAAAAATTAGTTTTAAAAAGTAAAAAAAAAAGTTTTTAAAAGTTAAATACATTTACAAATGCTCATTAAAACTACACCTGGAACAAACTAGAGAAAAAATTATCCCATGCTAAGGTTCAATATATGCCTTTTGAATTACCCTAGGGTGTATTCTTTAATAAATAGTATGTGTTTGTGGGGAAGTTTGAATAACCAAGCAGCTAAACCACTCCAAAATGGAACACGGACACAGCGTAAAACTTCAAAGTTAGAAAAAAACTGAATAACTGTGTCTGAAATGTGCCCCTTCAACATCCATATATACCTTGCAAAGGTATACGGCGAAAGTACGTATTGCTGTACTCAGACGGCATAGCTGAGAAACATTTCAAGTATTATACAGTCGTAGCATGCGTAAGATTTGCAAAATATACTGTGCAAACTCACTTTGTGTGTCAAAAAGGCAGAAAAAACACTCATCACCACTACACTTGGTACAAGCTACCGAAAAAATAACTATGCTAAGGTTCAAAATATGCCTTTTTAAATACACTGGGATGTCTTCTTAAAGAAATAGTATGCCTTTATGGTGTAGTTGTAATATATAGCCTGCTCAAGTGCTCCAAAGTGGACGCATCAAAACCCTCCATGAAATGTCACACTTAAAATCCTGAACTTGTCACATCTCTTTTACAGCACTGTAACTTCACAAAATAGTGTCTAGGTCATACATTGTCATATTGTTTTACTCAGAAGATGTAACTGAGCATAATTTGGGGATTTTTATGACAGTGGTACATATTAAGTGTAAAAAATTATGAAATATGAAATGCATAAATGCATTGACATAAATTGGTGAAAAAATTGTGACAAGTTAAGGCACAATATACACCATTTAAGATACCCTGGGGTGTCTGCTTTATCAAATGAAAGACCTTTGCGGGGTTATTTGAACAGTCACACTGCTATAATATCGTAAAATGAGGCATAGGCCCTTCAAAACCATCTACGAAAGTTCTAACTATAGAAACTGAAATAGCCTTGTCTCTTATATGGTATTGTAGCTTTACAGAAAAGTGCCATACAATGGGGGTATCATTATACAAAAACCTTGTTATATGTGTATATGCCAAAATAGAAAAAACACAATTTTACTCCAATATTTAGCAGAGATTGGCGATGAAATGGCTACATAAAAAGTGTCAAACTAACCTTAGGTAAAAAGCCTGTGATGTCTTCTTTATATAAATATATACTTTTGTGTGGCAATTTTTTTTCTGTGATGGCTACTAAACCTACAAGACAAACATACCAACTTCTAAAATTGTTGCAAATTGAAATTTTATTTTAGTCCTTGTATTTTGTGACCTGTAACTTTCAAAAGAAGCTTAAATCCTATACATATGATGAACTCTATAAATCAAGACACATAAATTAATTTATTTTGAATTACTTTTTCTAAGCTGGACATATTATGCACACGCTATTATTGCCAAAACTGTGAAAAAAAATGTGGGTTTTTTTCTTCAATTTTTTGGCTTTTTTTATAAGTAATGAGAATGTATCTATGTATATGTGACACTTTAAATTAAAGCCCTGTTTGCCCTTTAAAACCATGTATAATATGTGTTGGTGCAATAAATGACAGAGATGCAAATTGCGTTTGAACACAAACAGCAAAAAATACAAAATCGGCTTGTGTCCTTAAGCGTAAGACAAGCTTCTGAAGCTGTGTCCTTAAGGGGTTAAAGACTTGCACCTGTTATTTTCCTAGTGTTTCTGCAACATTAGCCCTTACACTAGTAAAACTGATCTGCTGGCTAAACTTATTTTACACTTGGAAGCCAGCCTCCCAATGTTGTAGTTAATATCTAGATCTCTAAAATGACTTGCAAGTGTATGTGATTTTAGTAGTGGTGCAGCTAGTTACACAACTTAGTGAATCAACATACATTTGATTTAATAAAAATAAAATTGTAAGTTAATACTGCAAACGGAAAATATATCTTAGCTCATTACTTACAGCTGAATGCAATGTGGTGGCCATATATGGACAGAAAGCAGATCAGCTACACTTGGGTACCAAAACATTAATGGAATGAGTTATTAGCAAACAAAGAGTGTATTCTGGTTACTTGAAAGCATTTTTTTTTCCATTGAAGTATCTAACTCTAAATGTCCCGAACGCTGTTTCTAATTTTCCTGCAAACAATTCAAAACCTTAACAGATAGAACCCACTTAAGGTGCACTAACTCTTAAAGGACCACTATAGCCACCCAGACCACTTCAGCTTAATGAAGTGGTCTGGGTGCCTGGTCCATCTAGGATTAACCCTTTCTGCTGTAAACATAGCAGTTTCAGAGAAACTGCTATGTTTGCATTAGGGTTAATCCAGCCTCTAGTGGCTGTCGCATTGTGATTTTCACAGTGAGAAGATACCAGCATCCATAGGAAAGCATTGAGAATGCTTTCCTATGAGACTGGCTGAATGCGCGCGCGGCTCTTGCCACACATGCGCATTCAGCGATGACATCAGAAGAGGGAGGAGAGCCCGGTGCTGTTAAAAAAGGTAAGGGATTAACCCCTTGCTCCCCCTTCAGCACCACGGGAGTGGGACCCTGAGGGTGGGGGCACCCTCAGGGCACTATAGTGCCAGGAAAACAAGTTTGTTTTCCTGGCACTATAGTGGTTCTTTAAAGAAATCTATCACTCTGCCAAATTTAAAAGAGATCTGTGAAGCTGTTTTATTTGAAAATAACAATTAGGAATATGTCACATTACTCATTGGCTTTTTTTTTTTTGTGCACCAGATATGTGTTTATTTAAGGGATGCATATTTTTGTGCTTTCTTTAACCCCTTAAGGACACATGACATGTTTGACATGTCATGATTCCCTTTTATTCCAGAGGTTTGGTCCTTAAGGGGTTAAAGGTATACCAGGACATACTTGAAAACGAGAGAAATCTCAATGTATCTTTCCTGGTAAAATATTTTATAAATAAAAAATACCATACCACCCTACAATTAGATTAGGAGCACAGTATCTCTTTAGGATGAGCTTATATGATTTGTTTAGTGACATACATTGATCAAATAAAAGCATGTCTGTAAAAAAAAAAACAACAACAATAAACCAATGTGTAATATGACCTGTCCCTATGATATTTAGAGATTTTAAATTAAATAATGTAATCAGATAACAAAATAAAGAACAGCACAAACACAATGAAGATGTTTTGTTTGAGTATCTCATTCATTTAAATGAATTCAGTAAGGAAAATATGATTTCAATTTACAATGACAGTCACCTGTGCTCCAAGAAATGAAATGTCTTTTATCATACCCTTGCTATCTTTAATGAGAGGTTCTGCCCCTCCTAACATTTAGTAAAATATGCTTTTAAATCTCAAGCATCTAAAAGGGATTCAATGTGCCATGATTACAAAGAAAATGCCCTAGCAGACACTTTTCCTTTTTAGCATTGTAATCAGATCTCCATTTAAATGCTAATAGCTTTTGTTCATTTGTCTGGAAGTGTAGACTATCCTTTGGTTTACTAAGAATTACCCCAAGCACATATTTGTTAGATACAATGTAGGTTTTATGAAGCATTCAGAAAAGAAGCACATCCCAGTATAGAATCGAAAATAAAGGTGACAAAGGTAAATTAGCAAAAAATAACTAGGAACAAGACTAATTGGTTAATTTACTTAACTTTTCTTCCAAGCTGAGCTGGAATGTGCATATTTAGGCTACAAAATCAGATTAGGAAAAATCACGTATACTCCGTGTTGGAAACAGTTTCAGCATTTATTATTGTAGCATACATTTTGCCAATTCTATACTCTTTGCTTTCACAGTTTTCATTAATATCTAATATAAAAATGATAATGTTTTGATGTGTGATTTTAACACATTATTCTTGCTGAGCAGCTCGTTCACAATAAACAAATTAACAATTTAACATTAAGAAGTTCTAGGTGCCAGGGCTTCGAAGTCCAGCTTCCCCATTGAGCGTTTTGATAATGTATAAGATGTGAGCATGCACTGTCTGCTCAAGTTAATAAAATCAGTATCACTTGCAGGAGCTGTGGTGCACACAAGAAGCTATGCATGATCCCACTGACTAAGTGATATACTTCTACACATAATGTCAGAGGCTAGTGGGTGAAGAAGAAGAAAGTTTTTGAAGAAAAAAATTAAAGAGACTGCAAGTATGTATACGTTTTCAGCTTCTACCACACAATCCGATATGTTGTAGAGGTTAGTGGAACACTATAAAGTTAGATTTACAAACATGTATTCCTTACACGATAGTGCCCCTATTTTGAGGATTTGAAGGTGAGTATCACTAACCTTTTTTCCCTTGTTACTCACAAGATTGCTGATCTAAACAAATCCAATAACTTGCAAGGCTACTGAGCAAATGCAGCAAATCAGAGCAGTGTGCCAATCAAATGCTATGCTGGGAGCAGCAGTTTAATTAGAACCCAACTTTGACTCCGTTCTCACAGTCAGTTCTCACAGGCAAGCACCTCTAGTCAAGAAGACAGCCACTAGAGGTTTATTAAACCCTGCAATTGAAATATTGCAGTTTCCACAAAGCTGTAATACTTTAAATTGCTGTGTTAAAACTAAAGGGCTACTGTACCCAGGCCACTTCATTAAGTATAATATGAAGTGATCTAAGTGCTTTAGTTGTCCTTTAAGGTCCTTTGAGGTTTTTGGTAACTGAGAGTATGTATGGAATGTATGGAAAAATGTTTACCGACTTTCTCCAATTTAATATTGTGCCAATATGAATAATACTTTTCACTTAGATTATGTGTTAAGTATTAATTTTTATGTTATGTTGTGCTTATGTCCAGAAGTAACGGGCTACATTCTGGTACTGTCCTGTGTGCAATGTTTGTATCTGTGTATGTGTCAGTGTTTGTATCCATGTCTCTGCCTATGCATCTACATGTGTGTTTTTTGTGTATATGCATGCATGTAAGTGTGTGTATCTGTGTATCTAGATGTGTGTCAGTGTGTGTGTATGTGTATTTGGATGCCGATGTTTTCCTCTGTGTCTGTTTATCTGCATGTGTATCATGTTTGTACTGCCACGCATGCAGATACACAAACACACAGATACAAACACTGCAATATATGCAGATACATTGACACACATGCACAGATACACAGAAATACAGATACAAACACTGACACAGATAAAGATACACCGACATACATATATAAACACTGACACACATACAGCTGCACAGACACACATATACACACTGACACACATACAGTTGCACAGACACACAGATACACACAGTGACACACAAGCATACACACTAACAGATATACACACTGTCACACATTCAGATGCACAGACACATATATACAAAGACTGACACACATAAAGATATACACACAGATACAAACACTGGCACACATACAGATACACAGGCACACAAATACAAACACTGACACACGTCCAGATGCACAGACACAGATGCACACACTGACACACATACAGAAGCACAAACACACAGATACACAAACTGCCATATATGCAGATACACACACAGTTCTGCTAAAAGGCATGTATTTTGTTGAAATGATTTATGAGGTTTACTTATCTTGCTATATGTGTAGTAATGTTTTCAACAGCAAAAGAATACATTTATGGAATGAACTGAATACATGGTTTGGACACATGGTAAAAAACAAAACAAATATAGATAAAAAATTATAGAAAAGCAAACACCTAGTACACAGATGTGCATCAAAGATTTCTGTGGTCAATTAGAATTCAACAGGATTATCTACTATAGGGAAAATTGTCAGGAATTCTAAATTAATTCAAATTGAATTTAAAATTATAGACAACAATAGCTAAATTAAGCAAAGCTGACAAGGGATTTTTTCCAATTTAGCTATGTTGGCTTTAAATTTGAAATTTATTTTGATTTCACTTCAATTGGTGATATCACATCAAACCTAATAATATTTAAGCATAGAAGTTACAAAGGGTCAGTCAGTTTGCTGCTGTTTAGCTACATAAGACTTGTGCATTCGGATTTTGACAAATTGCAGTTTTATCGATTTTGAGCCAATTGGTTATTTGGCCGAATTCCGTATCACTGAATGTCATATGGAAATATAACTGAGCAAATGACTATTTCAATACTATATATATATATTATATACATTACACAATATATAAATAAACAACACTAAATGTTGATTTTATTCACAGGTCAAGTGAGAAGAGATCATTAAAGGGAAAATAGGGACGAGCACTAATAAAAAACTATATTTATATATCATATATTTAATAAATATATAAATATAGATTTGTTTGCTGCTTATCTTTTTACTTTTACTGGTTACTTTATATTACTTGATGTGTTAACCCAATGGCAGGAAAATGCACAGTGTTCTGTAAACTATACACTGTTCATGCACAATTTTGATTTGTCTCATTTGTTTTCCTGAATCTTTTTTTAAAAAAAATGTTATTCTTTATTTATGTCACAGTCGGAGATACAGAGTATAGATCAGCATTACCACACTTTGGCATTAAATGATCAAACAATATATCACATAAACATTTGGGTTGTCACCTGACTGTGTGTTTTTATTTTTTATTTTTAATGTGTTAACATAGAAGATATTGGCTTCAGAGAGTACCCCTGAGTAGCCCCTGAGTAGCAGGACCTGGTCTCTTGGGCAGCTAAACTCAGGTGACTGCAGCACTTTGCGCTGCCGACTGTTGGGGTAAATGGGACAATGTTGGCTGGATCCCAAACAGTGGGAGTAGGCCATGATAGCTGACTAAGTCCCAAGCTGGATAGGACTGCACCAATCTCCAAGGCGCTGGTGACCTTGTGTTCTGTGGTGTTGTGGTGCACAATAAGAGAGCTTGGGTATATCCATCTGTATCTCGGGCCGTGAGATGATAATGTCGCCGTCAAAGGTCGTAGTGGTTTCCTCCAATGTAGTGCCATCTTTGGCTCAGTAGCACCTTGCGGCTTCCTGAACATATCCCAAATATCTGCAGTGAAACCTCGTATTTTTTGTTTTGCATCGTGTGGGAGTATAGCCAGTAAGTTTGCTTGTTCTGCAACTCGATTGTCGGGAACGTTTTAGCTGGTGGAGCACTGCGGACATGCGACTGCACCATTTGGTCATTAGCTCTGCCGCCCCCTTCCTGAATCTATTTTTGTTAACAAAACTTCGACCATCCAAATTTTTTATTTTCAAGTGGTTCAGCATGAATTTTTTTTTTTTTTAAGTAGCTTTTTTTTTCTAGTTGAGGACGCAACTTATTAGTCCACTACTAAACCTAGAGTTCATCATGTAGAGAAGGCAGCGTATGGGAAGATCATGTCACCAGAATTCTGCTAGCAGTTGCTCTGTTGAAGCACTTTTTGCAATATTCTACACTGAAAAAAAATTATCCACGCTTTATAAACGCTTATAAACGCTTTTTTTATTCACACCTACAGAATAAAGGTCCCATATAGAATAGGTATGCATCATGGAGCACAACAAGTAAGCAGTTTCCAACAAACTTCTCAATGGCATATACAGTCTCCCCTTGAATGGTTAGTTCTGTCCTCTATACAATAATTCTATACATAATTAGTGTTAATGTCCAATTTGTATACTTATACATACTTAGAATCAGCAGCAGTCTGGATGTATTGCTGTGCTCAGATTTACTCATATTGATTCCCATCAAAGTGCTGCAGGTATGTATTAAGTATTTAGTTCAATGTGAGCATTCTGGTATGCATTATTTACTTGTTTGTACTAATGTATATCCTGCAAGCACACAGTTACTTGTTAGGACATTTGAGTACTGTCATATATATGTGCAATTTGTCCTACATATCTACTTACAAAAATACATGCAATGCACAATCCTTCATATTTAAAAAAAATAAAAAAATAATAAGCTTTGGGGAATTCTGTAGCCAAGTTGAAGATTATTTTCCCGAATAAGCATTTTTTTTGCCTAAACGTTTATTTTTTAATTCACAACAATTTGTTTACCTGCTCCTCTAGTGTTGACAGGTATACAACACATGTAAAAAAACAATCTTAATATTGATTAATTAATAGTTTGGGATCCTAACTGGTTGTCCTATTTTTGGATTGACCAAAGTCGGGATAAGATTCAGCATATACTCTTAAAACTTGGCAGGTTTGCATGTAAGTGGCAAGAATGTTACTTCACCCACTGGTGATATCATCATATCACACTTAGTAATATTTCAGCATTGAAGTTACACAGGGTCAGTCAGGTTGCTGCTGTTTAGCTACACTAGACTTGTATATTTGAATTTGGACAAATTGCAATTTGGCTGAATTAGAGCCTATTGTCTAGTTGGCCAAATTCCATAGCTCTGAATGTCATATGAACATAAACTTGGCAAATTACTATTTCAATATTATATATTTGACATACATGATATATTAATAAAGCAGTTAACTGCTCTCCTTTTTTTTACTTTATCGGTTATTTTTTCTCACTTGTTTTGTGCCAAAGTGGCAGGAAAATACACCTACCGGTATCCTGCAAAGTATATACGTAATATTTATAGTTTTTATTTATATTTTAGTACACTGATTGGCTCATCTTCTCTCTATTTTTGATTTGCCTGAATAGTTCCTTAACTTTACCAAGTGCACATGTCTAAGCTGCATGGAAAATGAGTAATGTCTGGCTAATGTCTCACTTTTGCAAACAGCACAGGTTGCAGGAACCAGAAGGTGCACCCCTTCACTAACCATCCCACAGTAAAGAAGCAGCAATTAGAAGTTCTATCAATGCAAATTACCATTATGTCTTAGGATGTTGTCTACACTTTTAGTTTCAAACCTAGCTGAAGAATAAGTGTATTCCTCAAATGCCTAGCTGCTACTGCCAAGTACTCTTTGTTTTGAATGATGGCTGTCAGTGATGATAATGTAGAATATTCAATTGTAAAGACTAAAAGCACATCCTATTGTAAAATCTATTTTACATTATACTATGCTATATATGAACTACAAATGTAAAGAATACTAAAAGCATCATTTCCAGGAAATATTTTTATACATGTATAGTTTTACATTTTTTTATGGGTAAGGAATTCCATACATCCAATCTTTACCTTTCAGTCACATATTGGTATGCTGAGCCTAGAATTGTGGAAGGGGTTATGCGGCTTATAAACACACAGGCCACCCCTCTTACTGGGTCGATACCACCCTTATCCCTTTATTAAGCTATTCAATTTGGTGGGCCCTCTTTATTTACAGGCCTACCAGAAAGTTGGTCTCAGCACACAACAGCCAACTTATATCACGATCGGCTTAAACCACCATAACTACTTTTACCCTGCTTGTTATTCCTGACCACAAATTCCTTGTTATTCCTGACCACACACACACATATATATATATATATAGAGAGAGAGAGAGATATGCACACACATACAGTTGCAAGAAAAAGTATGTGAACCCTTTGGAATGATATGGATTTCTGCACAAATTGGTCATAAAATGTGATCTGATCATCATCTAAGTCACAACAATAGACAATCACAGTCTGCCTAAACTAATAACACACAAAGAATGAAATGTTGCCATTTTTTATTGAACACACCATGTAAACAGTCACAGTGCAGGTGGAAAAAGTATGTGAACCCCTAGACTAATGACATCTCCAAGAGCTAATTGGAGTGAGATGTCAGCCAACTGGAGTCCAATCAATGAGATGAGATTAGAGGTGTTGGTTACAGCTGCCCTGCCCTATAAAAAACACACACCAGTTCTGGATTTGTTTTTCACAAGAAGCATTGCCTGATGTGAATGATGCCTCGCACAAAAGAGCTCTCAGAAAACCTACGATTAAGAATTGTTGACTTGCATAAAGCTAGAAAGGGTTATAAAAGTATCTCCAAAAGCCTTGCTGTTCATAAGACAAATTGTCTATAAATGGAGAAAGTTCAGCACTGCTGCTACTCTCCCTAGGAGTGGCCGTCCTGTAAAGATGACTGCAAGAGCACAATGAAGACTGCTCAATGAGGTGAAGAAGAATCCTAGAGTGTCAGCTAAAGACTTACAAAAGTCACTGGCAAATGCTAACATCCCTGTTAGCGAATCTACAATAAGTAAAACACTAAACAAGAATGGATTTCATGGGAGGATACCACAGAGGAAGCCATTGCTGTCCAAACAAAACATTGCTGCACATTTACAGTTTGCACAAGAGCACCTGGATATTCCACAGCAGTACTGGCAAAATATTCTGTGGACAGATGAAACCAAAGTTGAGTTGTTTGGAAGAAACACACAACACTATGTGTGGCGAAAAAGAGGCACAGCACACCAACATCAAAACCTCATCCCAACTGTGAAGTATGGTGGTGGGGCATCATGGTTTGGGGCTGCTTTGCTGTGTCAGGGCCTGGACGGATTGGTATCATCGAAGGAAAAATTAATTCCCAAGTTTATCAAGACATTTTGCAGGAGAACTTAAGGCCATCTGTCTACCAGCTGAAGCTCAACAGAAGATGGGCGTTGCAACAGGACAATGACCCAAAGCATAGAAGTAAATCAACAACAGAATGGCTTAAACAGAAGAAAATACGCCTTCTGAAGTGACTCAGTCACTGAAGTGAGTCCTGACCTCAACCCGATTGAGATGCTGTGGCATGACCTCAAGAAAGCGATTCACACCAGACTTTCCAAGAATATTGCTGAACTGAAACAGTTCTGTAAAGAGGAATGGTCAAGAATTACTCCTGACCATTGTGCACGTCTGATCTGCAACTACAGGAAACGTTTGGTTGAGGTTATTGCTACCAAAGGAGGTTCAACCAGTTATTAAAGCCAAGGGTTCACATACTTTTTCCACCTGCACTGTTAATGTTTACATGGTGTGTTCAATAAAAACATGACAACATTTCATTCTGTGTGTGTTATTAGTTTAAGCAGACTGTGATTGTCTATTGTTGTAACTTAGATGATGATCAGATCACATTTTATGACCAATTTGTGCAGAAATCCATATCATTCCAAAGGGTTCACATTGCTTTTCTTGCAACTGTATATATATATATATATATATATATATATATATATATATATATATATATATATATATATATATATTCAAATAAATATATATTCACTTATTCACTATAGCAAGAAGGAACATAACCAACATAACACATTTCAAAATAAAAATAATTAGCTTTTTGGGGATTTTAAAGAAATTTAAAAAGGAGCATATCTCTAGCAAAAAAAAAAAAAAGCTAAATGAGTTTTTATTTCTATTACATAAGCCAGAGGCAAACAGTTGTTCTGATATAATACTGGAGTACTCAGATTGAGAATAATGTAAAACACTTCTCAGAGCCATGCAGATATTCAACTATGACAGAGTATATGTTTTATTGGTTGTGATACATATCTCAAAGTAGAAATAGTAGTTCCACAAATTTAAGCTTTACTTCAAAGAATATGCAAACTGTGATTACCTGTTGCTATTGCTCTCTATTTGAAAGGTACAGAAAATCACTAAGAGCAATTGTTGAAAAATCTAAGAGTAGATACTTTCAATGCAAAAAGGGAGGAATATATTCTTTAAGGCATATAACAGCACACAAAAAAATGTAACACTATTCTTAAAACATGAATTGAGAAAAGTATAATATGAGGAGTGTACTTACTTAAAGACACCTCTATGCACACCACTTTTAATAGCTTAAAGAAAAAAATAAGACTTGTAAAAGCATAAATAGTTAATCCAAGTAACTTGTTCAAAAAAACTAACAGGGTTATTAAATTAAGAATCCAAAGTGAATTTAACGGAAATTTCTACATTAAGGGCATAGTAGCTGAACTGAAAGAATAGCTGATATTTTAAAAGTTTGGCAATTTTGACCTTAAATTTGAAATTCACTTTGAATTCACCTTGAAGTTTCACGTTAGTGAATAATCCTGATAGCCTAGTCAAAAGTATGTTAGGTGGTTAGGTTGTAGTCATTATTTTTTTGGAAAATTTTAAGTTGAAGATACATACAGACAATAAGGGTGCCATGCAAATCTACATCCAGTCTAAAATGTATTCCTATTGGCTGGTTTAATTTCAGTAATAAATGCTTCTGCTAAAAAGGCAAAAACTTTTCAAGCAAAAATAACTAGACTAATGTGAAAAATAAGATACACTTGTCCAAAATATTACATTATCTTAAACTGTTGCTTCTCTCTTAACAGTGGTCACAAGCCCAACAAGCCCAATAATTTACTATATGACTCAAACAGCTCTAAAGGCCCTACAGTGCAATCCACTTATAATTAACTCTTTAATCTTGGTCTATGAGATACTGCTCTCTCCTTGTGCTCCTCCTACCTCTAATTGCACTATTTCAGTGTTTATTTCTCTGGCTCTGCCTCTACTTCTTAATCCCTTTCTGTTGGTGTTCCCCAAGGTTCTGTCCTTGATCTCTACTGCCTTAGTAAATTAATTAGCTCCTTTCAATATTGTTTCTATAAGGATGACATGCAAATTATATGCCATCTCCCAATCTCTCATCATCCTTCAACTTGTGTTTCTGACTGCTTCTCTGCTATTTCTAGCTGGATAGCTGCTCACTTAAACTTAACTTGTCCAAAACAGAGGTGGTCTAACATGGTCCCAACTTGCTCCATTACAGTATATAATGAATGGGGGGTGAGGCTCATCTTCCTGTCTGTCCACACGTCCCATGTCTCCCCCCTCTGTCAGTCCCTACATTGGCCTCCCGTAAGATATATGGCACATTGACACCCATGCATAAACACAGACACACATTAACACACATTCAGATACACAGACATACACACTGATACATGCAGACACACAAACACACAGATACAGACATTGTCACATGTAGATACACAGATACACACCATGACACTCATACAGATACACAGATATACAATGACACACATACAAACACACATGCAGTACAAAATGTACACATTTTTAGCTACCCTCCTGTTTCCTACCTTTTTGGAACCAAAGTGCACAATCAGCCACCCGATGGTCCCCTCAGTGTGGACGCTAGAATTGTCACACTGGATTCCCTACTCTAGTTTAACTGCTGCTCACATACACAGACATCCTGGATGTCACACAGAGCACTCTTGATCTCTTTGTGAGACTTGGGTACCGGCATGTGATATTATACGCTAGCACCCATTGTCTGTCTGGACAAAAAGTAAAATTTAGTGTATACGTGCTAGTGTGTTGAGTATGATTGTGTATATGAGTGCCTATGGAAGTCTGTGTATCCATGTTAGTGTGTCTATGTGTCTACATATGTACACTATGTCTAGGATTATGTGTTTTAAGGATCATGAATGCTTGTTTGTGTTTCTGTATGAAAACATTGGATATCTTTGTACACCTGCTAATATGTGCGTCTGTATAAATGTTTGTGTGTGTTTATGTGTTAGCATGTTTCAAGTTAGTGGTGGGTTATTATATTTGAATAAGGCTTATTACATGTATGTGTTTGTGTAAAAAACTGTGATAGGTGGGTGCAGGGCATCATAAAATGTTCTTGCCCAGGGCCATCAAATTGTAAGGGTGGCCCTAATTGAATTGCTGGGGAAGACGAAGTGGGCTTGTGGTGCAAAATAACTAGCTTAGCTAACTATGATATACTCAACGATTTGCACCAAGTATGTTATAGAGACTGGCGTGCCTATCTTGTGAAAGTGATGATAGTACTAAAATGTCTGTTTTTAAAACAAATATCTATTTATAGAATTTATATAATAACATAGAATTTAAATCAACTTGCAGTGAAAAAAAAAACAATATTACCATCTGAATATGATCCGACTCTAGGTAATTTGAACATGTAATGATTCTATCTGTTTACAAATCATAAACTCATCAAATAATTACAATTGTTAGAAACCACAGAGATACCCCAATGAAATTGTTGCATGTTCTGTTAGTGGAAATATATGAAAAATATACATTTGCAATTATTTATTAAAGACATGGAACACTTCCTCTTTACTATATACAAATAAGGCACTCTAAATATGATGTGCAGTTCATCTCATTATTGTGGTTATAATCCTATGGGTGCTGGGTGCTGTAACCTTTTTTTGTCAATTTATTCTCACATGGTTTAAAAAAACCTTGGCTCTTCTCTTTACCCAAATCCTGGCCTTTCTAAAGTCACTTAGATGTTTCATTTCTGCATAACCTGTCTGAACACCTTGGAAAGCAAAGATAGGAGTGTGGATGGATAATAAAGAAGTTTAACATTTGCATACTCCAAGTAGCAATTGTTGTCAGAGCATTTAAATGTGGCTTTGTAGCAGACAGAGGGACAGAGGGACAGCAACCAAGAGCTTACAACACCATGAGCACTACAATGAGCTGCAGCGCTTTTGGTGCTTAGAGTGATAATTGAATTTAATATAGTAACAATAACATAGTACCCCATCCAAAATATAAAATCTCAGTCATGTTTTCATTTTTGGACATGGAGTGTGTTTGGTATAGCATTATTTACACATATTACTCCACAGAATTAACTTCTATTATATTGCTTTGACACTATACAATATTTGTTAGTTATACTGTTCTGCACAGCATTATGTTCAATAAAGGGCAATGGAGTGTAACATAACAACTAAACCTATTTAGAGAAATAACAAGTGCATTTAGAAATCCTTATCACCTACCTATATCACTTTTCCAGAGAGATGGGCAATGCAATAATTTATATTATGCCCTGCTGCAAAAGCAATCAATGATTGGCTGAAACTACACAACTGATTATTTATATTTAGATTCACTGTAGTGAAAGATGTGAAATTTTACAACTGTGACCATCCGAGTATGCAATGTGTTGAATCACAAAACACATAACACTTATCACATACATTAGCACACTGGGTTTAGCTGACAGAAGAAGTGAGGAATCAGTCACATTTAATTAATTTTAACAATGAAGGATCTGTCCACAGTAGAAAAAAATGTTTAATCATAACTATCAGGGAATAACAGCAGGAGGACAGCTTAATACATTAAACCCATACCAAAACAGGCTTTATAATCCGTGAAAACGCAACACTTTCAGAATGGTGATTATAAATATGACTTTAATTTTGCTAAATGTTTATTCCATAAACAATGAGTTGTGATATGATGCTAACGTAGCGGCAACATATAGGCTAAAATAGCAGAAATACGAAAAAAAAAAAATTCTCCTGTTTGGCTTTTAGTTTATTATTTTTCAAATTACAAAGACTCACTTTTTTTGTGAATGGGCCCCTAAGTATACAAAATCAAATAGAGCTCATTTTTCTAGAATATTGAAATCATTTTAAGGATAATTGCATTTCAACACCAGAAACAGGATTAATAAGTTGCTCATTGATTACAACATTCTCGATCATAGATTTACTGACAGCTTGATGGGGAGACCTTGAAGATCTATGTTCTATGATTAAAACTTATGGTTATAACTGGATATACATTTAATTTTCTTCATTCACTTGATTTAAAAGGCTGTCATTCATTTAATCAATTGCACCGCTTTTTACACACATTCCAGCCTTGTCTGATGAACATTTTCACGTATATTGTTATACTAATATTTTATATACATGCACAAAAGAATACAGTAAAGACACTTCTGGAAAACTAAAAGTGAATAATATTCTGTGCAAAAAGTATCCCCTCTACTTAGAACAATCAATATACAGAAAAAAATACTTTAAAATGAGTGTTTACATAGCCTAACCTTACACAGCTTGTTCACCATTGTTAAATTAACTTGTTTAGTGCCACTATAGGGAGCAGTTTCATGCAATGCTTTATTCTGTTGTGCCAAAAGGGAAGCAGAGTCTGATTAATTAAATAGAAAACATGTCTGAGGGTCTGTGAGACTCTAGCATGTAACATAAAACTCTAAAAACCTTTGTGGGGTCTTCTAGAGAGACCTTACTATTACTGAAGGGAATACTTGTTAAATAGCTATCTCTCTTAACTGAGAAAATGAATAGTAATCAGCATTACAGCTAAGAAGATTTGTTAACAAAACAAATATTAAAAAATAAAAATAAAGATAGAGTAAATTAATAAACATTCTTCACAATACGTTTGCTCTAAATTTTATTTAATGTCCAGTTTGGCTTCTGTTAAAGAGATTTGTTTAGAATAAAAAACAAATATATAAATATAAAATGTAATATATATCACTACGTGTATTTTATGTCATAACACAATAGTAATCATTAACTATTACAATATGAATATTGCCTCTATTTATAGATCTTACTTAACCCCTTAAGGACACATGACATGTGTGACATGTCATGATTCCCTTTTATTCCAGAAGTTTGGTCCTTAAGGGGTTAAGGACACATGACAT
The DNA here is from genome assembly GCF_036172605.1 of Pelobates fuscus. NCBI lineage: Eukaryota > Metazoa > Chordata > Amphibia > Anura > Pelobatidae > Pelobates > Pelobates fuscus. The sequence goes on along the minus strand of NC_086321.1, from coordinate 241,604,872 downwards.
GTGTGACATGTCATGATTCCCTTTTATTTCAGAAGTTTGGTCCTTAAGGGGTTAAGGTTGACTATACTGCATGTGGTCTGGTCCCGGTTTCCCTGCACTTTTTATTTTATAACTACAGCGGAGATTAATGCAACTTGTGCAAGCATCATCCTCCTGCCATTATATATAAATATATATATATATATATATATATATATATATATATATATATATATTTTAGTCGGGGCAATTGCCGTGATAATAGTGTAACATAGCATATTGTAACCAAAGGACATATTCAAATGATACCAGTCGGTTGTGGTGTGCCGGAACCGACAGTGCAGTAGGCCTGTAATAAAAGTGGGCCCACCTTAGAGGGTGATATGAATAGAGGGAGCGGTGGGAGGGGTGATTCGCCAGACGGTCCACGGTAAGGAGGGAGAGGATTGGCCGCCCTTTTAAAGGGAATTCAAGCCCCTCCCACAACTACAGGCCAAGGCCTTACATTTGTAGTCGGGGCAATTGCCGTGATAATAGTGTAACATAGCATATTATAACCAAAGGACATATTCAAATGATACCAGTCGGTTGTGGTGTGCCGGAACCGACAGTGCAGTAGGCCTGTAAAAAAAGTGGGCAAAAAGAAGAATACCATACCAATTTAATCATATAACAACAATCGTTTATTCGGACAAGTCACGAAAAGCTTGTATTACCTCTTCCACAGGTTTGGGCTGTAAAGAGTCTAGGTGGAGAACTTCTAGCGTCCCATAGTCCCGATGATACGAGCTGGAATGTGGTTGGAGGAAGCTGAGAATGCTGCCCCTATGGGGTAGGAGTTTCCTGATGAAAAGTTGTATTAGCAGAACCTAGTTAACAGTGAGTGAACATGAAGCATGCCTTAAGGTGCTGTACGAATGGAGCCATGAAGTTCTGATAATGGCTGGAGGGGTTGTATCTATAAAGTGGTGCAATAAGTATCCAGAACTTTACCGGGTTCCATTGTTTAGAGTAGGTAATAGGGGTATGGTGACCATATGTGCTATAGGGATAGGTATAGACTGATGTAAAGCTAGGTCCTAATGGTCCATGGTGTCTGTGGTAATTATATTCTTAGTGGTAAAGTCATGGAATGTAAGAACCCGTAGAATGCTAGAGGTTTGGCTGTTTGTATGGTCATGTGCGCCACAGGAGCTTAGTCTATAGTTGGATAGTGAATGAATATGTCGTGTGGAATGAGTAGCCTTTGATATGGCACAGGTGTCTTGGATTTAAATTCCTTTCAGTAGGTCTTTATCAGATAATCTAAAAGGAATACTGTATTGTTGGGGTGTCGTAAAAGCATGTGGTGTTGGATATCCATAAGATACCGTTTACTTGTGTTAATTGATTATATAGGTTAAGGTGGCAAAAGAAGTTAACCCCAAAACAGATTCCATAGCAAACATGTCCATAGCTTGAACCCCCCTACAGCCTAAGTGAAAATATGTGCACACCCTATCGTACAATTACCTATTGTCGACTGAAAGTGCAAGGTGAGAAACGTGATGTGCAAGGGTAAACCATACCTTTATTCCACGAGTATGTCTCAGAATGGCGGGCCAGTTAGCTAGCCCGGAAGAGGTGGGTAGTGTCTGGCCGAAACCCCGAAACGAAACCTGATGGATGTGGTCAGCTGGGACGATTGTGAAACCCGGCATGTGAATACAAGTCATAAAATAGCAAGCAGCTACACATGTGAGTTTCCTCAACAGTCTCCTAAAGACCAGAGATGAAGATCGTCCAATATGTACCATTGTTACGTGTATGTGAATAATATCTGACGGAGTGACCGGACCATATTGGTCCCCAGGCTATGGCAGCCGTCATGAACGGATATCATATGAAAACAAGGTCGGAGTATAGGAGAAGCTGGGTCGGGACTTAACGCCTATGGGCCATGACGTGCAACGCCATACATTCCCTCCGAAGGCCGCCAAACCAGAGTATGCCGCGGCATCTGTCCGAACAAAGGGTGAAATGTCAGAGAGGGTGGAATAAACATGGCTTGCCCTTCTGGTAATCGAGAAAAGGGCCACTAAGTAAATCAGTGGTTGCATGAGTGTCTAAACATGATATGTCTGTAGTGAGTCGTGGGAATAAAGAGTAGTAATCGGGAAAATGAAGGACCTACCCTGTGGTATGATTCACATGGCAACATTGAGCGATCCCAGCAGTAATTGAAGGTTCTTGAGGTAGCCAGACCTCGTTGCAAATAGAGTTCAAATGCACGATGTGCCAACCTGTATGTGGAATGAGTCTAGCCGGTTCCCCAAAATTGCTTGAAAAGGAGGAGAACCAAACCCCCCTCCACAAACTCTTGAACTAGTTCCATCCTTATAACTGTACACATTAACTCTCGGTCTGTTAGATCTGTAGTATGTTAGCATTCCACTGTCCCAGTTGTCAAATGTACAAAACCCATGTGGAACCCTAGAGTCAGCCTTTACGCCTAAATTTAACCAAATGCTGTGAGGGATGGTATTGTAAGTGTAACCAATAACGTGATGTTGATGCCAGTGTGGTGAGGTTTTTAGGAAAGTCTATACGGACACAAGGATAATAAAGAGAACAAAACATGTAAATACCTACCTGAATTAGAACCACCAGCCCCTCTGGAACTGCGACACATAACAGAAAAACATGTAATTTAATCATCATAGTGAGATGAAGGGATAGGGTACTGGCAGGCTTGCTAGAAGCCAAGTGGCGAAGAACTTAGCTAACTTAACGTGACAGATGAGGCCCTACTAATTGCCAAGCGGCATGAGAGGCGCTAACTATGAGTTGGCCCGAGGGGATTTTAAGGCCACCGAACGTTGTGGCAGGGTGTTGGCCTCTCGGTGGAAACTAAAGCATAAGATAGAATGGGAGTGACATGGGAGGCCCTCCCTATGCAACCATGCGAGGCGGCTACCTATGATTTGGGCCGAGGGATGTATACCTCCGAGTATGAGAATGGGTGATGGCCTCGCGGGACCACTAACGTATGGATTAAGACCGGGAAACAGAACCTAGTTGGGCAACCTAATTCTCAAAAAGCCAGTACTACCCTAAATAGAAAGTACAGGGATGTGAATACGTGCCTGATACAGTTGAGCCAGGACGAGATTAACAGCAGAAAAATTGGAGTGAGTATCCGTGCGTGTAGATTATGTGAGTTGCCCAGAACGCAGGCCTGGACAGTAAATGGAAAACCTTCCAGAACCTCTAGAGAAGTAATGAAAATAATAAAAGGTAGGTGACGGAAATGCATGCTTGTACAGCAACAGAACTGCATGATCAAGACACCTAAAACGAGATGTTAATGCTCAATAACAGAACACACAATGAGTACAATCTAAACCACAACATCAATCCAAGAAGACCAAGCATTTTATCTATGACATCACAAAACTTAAAATTAAAACTCTGCAATGAACTTGCAGGAACATAATAACGAATATCAGATAACAGAACATTATATACCAGCTGACAGACCAAGGACTCCTATGGAGGGGGTAATGCCCCGACGTTTCTATAAAGCTGAGTGCGATACCTAGGACTAAACCCTGCATTTATGTAGACAGAGTTATATACCAACCCGATATGTGAATTGGGGCCCACTACATATTGAAAGCAGGGGCAATCTGAACAGTAGGACGTTAAAATTGGACCCGGGTTCCAAGTGTGATTAAACGCCTTACCATAATATACCCAAAATTTTATTTATGAAACAATAAATAAGATTTCAACCACTAGAACTATGGTATATTAGTGAGGCACAGCAATGAAGGGAAACATTTGCAGGACACCAAAATACATTCTGTAAGAAAATATTCTGTAAGTACAAGGGTGTTATCGGCTGGAGGGACGGAAAGTAAAGGACAAGAGTTGCATTCTTTAATATTACTTGCGTAGCATACTAATTGTGAACAGCTGTGTGGAGTGACACAAAGCTTCCCTTTCAGGCCAGAACCTTATATATGAGGCAGTATCTCATCTCTTTACTAACTTATCGATATTTAGTATTCACACAATGGAATGGTAGAGACACACGCCTAGTCTAAATAATGTATGCTTCAATATGTATGCCCTCTGGCTCTACAAATGCATTGTATACTTGTTGTTATATTGTTATTCAACTGTGCTTAGAGTCTCCATTCAGGGAATGGAAAAGTCACACATGTATAGCTTGCCAGTGAAACAAATCAAATGCCCAATGGAAAAGACATTTGCACACTATAGGTGCTTGAACTGCCAACATACATAAAAAAAAAAATATGTCCAGCTTCACAGTCATTTTAATAGAAATTGTATGTGATTTATAGAATGCCAGGTAATGAAACAGAACATGTGAACAAAGTGACAGGCAATATTGTCACCACCATAAAATTTAACTAAGATACATATTTGTAAAGATGCAGTATAACGTACAGAGTATACATAGAATTATGGATATATCATATAAGTTGCTAGAGCAATAATTTAACAAGTATTTAAAACAATTCATGGTTGCCATGGAAGTCTAACAATCAGCGCTGTAAGAGCCGCCATACATCACCATGGCAACCAGCCTGAACACAGTGTCGGGAGCCTGCGGCGCAATAGTGTACCGGCCGAGTTACCGGGCCCCGAAGCTTGTGGCGTGTGGGGGTAAGAGTTTAAGGAGCCGGATCCACCGATGCAGAGAACCGGCTCCTATCGAGAGGGGAGGGGGGACTGGGCGATCCCGGGTAAGGCTCCCCGGTGGGGAAACCCCACAATCCACCGTGCCGCAGCCTCTGTCCCGCAGCCGAGGACCCCGGCGGGTCAGGCTGTGTGTGGTCTGCAGACCGGTACAATGATACCGGCCTGCTTACTCACCATCCGTCGCAAACCGCCGTGAAGGAGGAATGCCAGCTGTCAGGAATAGCTGCTGAGCTGCTGCCACTCTGGAACTGCTGCCTCCACTCTGGGAACCGGAAGTGATTCGCCAGACGGTCCATGGTAAGGAGGGAGAGGATTGGCCGCCCTTTTAAAGGGAAATCAAGCCCCTCCCACAACTACAGGCCACAAGGCCTTACATATATATATATATATGTTCAGTAACCTAAACATACAAGACCTGAACAGACAGTTGGGGTGTGCCGTAACTGACGACGCAGTAGGCCTGAAAATAAAAGAGGGCCTACCTCAAGAAATGTGCTATAGATAATAGAGTCAAAGGCAGAATGACAAAGGCGCTTCAGTAGTGCTGAAACGCGTTAGGGATCATGCTATAGGCATCATGCTATTTTTTATTTTCACTCAGCATGATTTATTTAAGCACTTTTTTTGTTCTTTGATTATGGGGGTTTTGCCAGCCGGAATCAAGAGCCTTTAGGTTGCAGTTTGCTACTGGTTGGGGGGCACTTCCACTTAGTGCTACCATCTCTTTAGTTACAGTCTCTATTATCTATAGCACCTGCAGGATCGAGTAAGGGGCACCTCTACTTAGTGCTACCATCTCTTTAGTTACAGGGTCGGTTTCTATGATCTATAGCACCTCTAGGATTTAGATTTCTGCAGTCCTAGCCATAAGAAAGTGTTTTCTATCATAGGATTTTGCAATTTTGGTTATCTAGCTAGATTCCACCAGGTACACCTTAAGTGCCCATTCCTATCAGGGTATACAGTTTATTAGTCCAGTCCTTCATTCATTTTCCGCGTTTTTTTTCTTTTTTGCAATTGTTGCAATCCTTATGTAAGCGCTTGAGTTCTTATACTGGCTATACCTTGTTACCTTTTTAGCAGAAATTCTGCAACTTTGTGTCTATATGCTCTAAAGGTTTAGTAGTATTTACCTCATTAGAAGGGTCTTGTATCTACCCTCTAGATAGGATTAGCCACAGGCTATACTATCCTTAGGCATATATTTTTTTCACAATTCATGGCTCAGTATGTTTATTTTGGCATTTTGAGCTTCTTATAGCTCCCCTCTGGGATTCACTTATTTGTGTTTGAATTAGTAGTTAGGATTTTGTTTATTCAATAAAGCAATTATTTATTTTTGTTATATTTTATTTAGACCATTCTTTACAGATATCCAAGTTATGTTCTAGGGTTTACTTGTTAGAACCCTTGAACATTTTTTCTCTTTTCTTTTTTCAAGTTTAGCAGGGTTACCCCCTATTTTGGATATCTGGTAGACACTACACATTCACCTTTATTAGGAGTCTGTGATTTTTTGTTTTCTATAATCTGGCTAGACCTCAATAAAACATTACTGAGTATAGAGTGAGTTAGTAATAAAGTGCAAAGGCTGAGGTGTCTTTTTTAAATATATATGTATATATATATATATATATATATATATATATATATATATATATATATATATATATATATGTATATATTTATATATATATATATATATATATATATATATATATATATATATATATATAGGATACAAAAAAATACCGGCACTCAAGGGTTTGACAGCACATCAAATCTTCATTTATTTCGAAGACAGAGATCGACGTTTCAGCTCCTCACAGGAGCTTTCATCAGGTGTCCTCTGTCTTCGAAATAAATGAAGATTTGATGTGCTGTCAAACCCTTGAGTGCCGGTATTTTTTTGTATCCTGTATTATTTAGCTATCACATAGTAATTACTTTGCAGTAACACTGGGAGAATTACAAGATTACAAGATAAGGTAACAACTAAAGGAACTAAATTATTATAAAAAAAAAAGAAAGATGGTAAAGTGTACCATTCACATACTTAGCTATACTTAGCATACTTAGCATACTTAGGCTATGTACATTGAATTCTTACTTGGTTAAGCATCTTTAAATGTTCCCTGTCTGTCTCATATGTTCTCAAACTTTGAGCCTTGCCCTATAAGCCTGTATCCTCGTAAGCTTTTGTTTTAAATACCATTTCCCTCACCCTATTTGTAGGTGTTTGGGTACTTTTCCAGAGGCTGGTTATCAAGTGTTTAGCTGCTAAAATGATGTTGATGATTAATATTGCCTCCTGTAGGGGAACCGACTTTGGGGAACATGTGATGTAACATGGCAGTAGGGTTTTCGGGCAGGGATATACCTGTCTCCTCCTGGATAAGTAAGTAAATTTAAATGCAGTAGTCATCCAAATCTGTACAATGACTGTGGGTGGTAAACCTGGGTATATGTGTGCCAGTTTGACCGAGGTCAGGTACCATCAGAGCCAGATCTTATGTGCTGTTTCTATGTGTATTAGTGTATTATGTGTAGATTTATGCATCGCCTTATGACATTATGCCACCTCCAATGTACAGTACAATTCCACCTACCACAATCTCATGTATGGTAGTTTTTTTCAAGATGTGTAGAAGTGTCTTGTAACAGACCGAAAGGGGTTTGCTTCTCCCTGACTTGCCTACACACAATTTTTAGAATGTATGTATGTTAGTCATAGTCAATGCAGCTGGCTTAAGCACAACTAGAATATGCTTAATTCAGATACATTTAAACAATTTATTGTTGGGGATTGGGAACCTTACTTGTATAGCCGGAGAAGAGCACACTCCCTCAGTAGTCAATATTTGTTGTACCCTCAGAACTCTGGCTTTAGTCCAAGTGTCCAGAGCCACGTTTTCAGTGTGGTACCTTAGGCTCCCCAGAGTAACAAAATACTTAAATGTCTACTTACCTAACAGTTTTGGGACCCATACCCTCCAAGTCTGCAGTGATAGGCACAAGGAAGCCAGAGTCATTGCACTGCAGAACTGTTTGCTTTAGTGTACCCAGAGAAAGTCCAGCATGAAAAATGGTTGTAATATGCACTGTTCCAGTAGGAATTACACATTTTCAATATGTAGCCCCCTCTTTTTCAAGGGACCAAAAGCAGTTTCGTGGGCATGTGTGGACTGGTCCTTCATTATTTCTTCATCAATTAAGCAGGTTAATGGTGTGTGGCATTCACATTTGGAAGCTGTTGCTGTGAACCCACAACAGGAGCTCTCAATACAAGTGAAACAGGCCACCCAGGCCACCCAAAAAAATTAATCAGAGGATTAGCAGGAACATTCGGAGTGACCAAATCAACAGTTGGTACATTCTGAGAAAAAAAAGAATGCACCAGTGAGCACTACAACACGAAAAGGCCAGGACATCCATAGAAAACAACTTGATAGTATGATCATTTCCATACTTGAAGTAGTCATTGCCTGCAAAGGATTCTGGAAAAAGTATTTAATATGTACATTTTATTTATGATTGTGTTAATTCATCCAATTACATTTGAGCCTCTGAAATAAGAGGACTGTGTATGAAAATGGCTGCGATTCCTAAACGTTTCATGCAATTTTTTGTTCAACCCTTCGAATTAAAGCTGAAAGTCTACTCTTGCATCTTGGTTTTTTCTTTCCAAACCATTGCGGTGGCATACAGAGACAAATCATAAAAATTGTGTCAGTGTCCAAATATTTACAAATCTAACCATACAACTGAGATAAAGATTTGGCCGAATAGCATTTGGATGAATTGCAGTTCGACTGAAAGTGAATGCAAAGTCTAATAATTAATTGAATATTTAATTGTGCCATTTTGTATCACATGAAGCTTATTTTGCATTAATGGCAAGCACATGAAAGTGGACTTACATTGTGATTTCATACTTTTCTTGTGTAGCAGTGTAAACAGAGCTAGTATGCTGATGGAAAATGAAAAACATAAACAAACACAGACTACTGGTTAACACGTAAAAGTGTAAATCAGCATTTAGCAGCATAAAAAAATAAATAACATGGCAAATTGCTGGGCATGGAGTAGAAAACCTCTGTCATTCAGCGGGCTTTGGCATACTCCGGTTGCCACGGAGATGCCGTCAGACACACATGGCGGGTGGGCGCAGCCACTCGAGTGTCCGTTTAAGTGGGCGTTCCCACAAACAGCCAGCGGGCACCCAATCAACAGTGGATACACTCATTACAGAGGCAGCCTATTCTGTGTATGATTTGGGAATTACCCAGGTGTCTGAGTTGAGCGCCTGGGTCCCAGAGCACAGTGGTGAGTAATTAATCTATCTATGTATCAGTATATAATCCATTTACATGTACCTGTTTGTTTTCTTGTGTCCTGATGAAAGTTCCTATTGGGAACTGAAACGTCGACCTTCGTGACAATAAAATTTCCTGACTGAAAATTCAGAAGTGCCAGCAATTTTTTCTATTTCCTACTGTTTATAGTGTGGCTAGGCACCCGGTGTCATTTGGCTGGAGGTAGGAGTGCAAAGGCTAGTATTATTTTATTATATTATATATATATCTATATTACATATTTTAAATATTTCATTATTTTGTTGTGTGTAAAGTTGTTTTCTTAAACTGCTCAAAAACAGCCAATGTGTTAACTTTTTCTATCGCAATAAATGCACTAAAAATCAATTCAAAATGAGTTGAGCGCCTAAATGACAACATAACAATATTAACAATACATAATTAATATATTTTGTATTTGACAGTCACTTAAAGCTTTTCGCCTATTTTTGTGGTTGTTTACATTTTTCATTATCATAATAATCATCTCCTTTAAATAAGTCAGATGAATGTTGTCAAATGGTTATTTAATATGACAACAAACTGAAATGCAAATTACATATCTACTTGAACATAATTTAATTTCACTTTGTTCAAGAATACAAAATTAATAATAGTTCATGGTACTATATGTTTTATTGTCATCAACTAAAGAACATGACATAAGATAGAACCAGAATGTTACCTGCAATAGAAATGAAGGCCAATTGTTAGGACTGTATGAGGCAAATTATAACCCAATAAAGCTATTTTAATTATCCTGCAAACAATGAGTACAATGCTTATAGATGTATTTTGCTTAATTCTGATTTTATTTTAATAGATACATTTTAAACTTAGCATGAAGCATGGTACACCAACTGTCATACATCTGATGAAATATTAACAAGTGGAAGAATTTGTTGTAACACTTCCGACAGTATGATTTTCTAAGATTAATGATTACTGATGCCACGTAAAGTGTGTATTTTACTTAATGCGGAGGAGGAGGAGGTGTTATTTTCAACTGGATTCTGAAACTCTGCAACCCAATCTCGGTCAATCTAGTGTGCACATGCATTCATTGACAAATGATGTTTCACAGACCCTATAGAAAATGTTACAAAAATAGGTTTCCATATATGTTTTTCACCAGCTTAAATTTTAATCAGTAATAATGAAATTATTTAAATTCTATTTTTATTGAATTTGCTTTATGTACCAGATAAGGGAGTTTTGGTTTAATGCAATTGATGAAAAGGAATACACAGCAGACAGTACAGTCACACAATTCTAAAACACATTAAAACAGAATGTGCTGATGACATTTTTTTATATTTAATATATTCTGTGTTTAAATATTTAATTAAAGTGATTAATAATACTATCCACATTTTCTTTTATAATTTAAGATGGATTATTTATTTGGTAGCTAACTGAATAAGAGCAATGACTGCATATATGTGTTTTTACTAAACCTTAATGTTCTGAGAAAACTTACAAATGTCGACAATTGCTGTTATCTGCAGAGTGGTTTATTTATGGCAAAAATACATTATTTACATAAATAGCATTCATTGATTTAGTTCTTGTTATATCCATTAAATAAATCTGTCAAGACTGGACATTTCAAAACTGATAACTATGTTTAACATTGTGTTCATTAGCTTCGAATGTAAAATATATCAGTAAGTTAAAACAATATAATTATGTAACAACGTATTTTGGGTTACGTGATCTTTCAAAATGACCATGCTGATAAGAAGGATATAGAACTATACATTTTAACATGAATGAACATTCAATTGTAAAATAAAAGCAACATAGCAATATAAAATAAGGTAAAACATTGTTATAGCTACTTCTTCTATACTGGCACAGATGATGTTGAACATCTTGTGTTTTATACCTTTTGCAAGCATCGATTTACAAGGGTTGTATATAACTCAAACCCAATACCAACCTAACTCTTCTTCTATGGCTAACTGTTATTAGAACTGGACTTTAAGTATTTATTGCATAAATAGAAATGCCCTTATCATCACTCTTTAGATACTGTCATATAGCACTTACTGATGGTTTTCTAAGCAGCAGTACTGTTCATTATGTTACTATCTTCAACCAACACCAGAACAGACATTTTAGATAACACTGGCCTACATTCACAGTACAATTTGTACACCAATATCCATTAGATGCACACTACAAAGTAAGTTCAATTCCTACGATGTAATGCATTTGTTTACTTTGCCATCTTTGAGATTTTGCATTAGTATATTATTGTTATCTTTGTTAATAATATTAGCATTATAACCAGCATAGATCATTTAAATAAAAATCATATTTCAGAATAATTCAGAATCTGTGTGTCTAGGTCTTTGTTTTATGTTCATTCAAAAGTTTTCCCATACTCCCCCTGCTGGCACAAGTTAGTTTTGCAGGTTCTTCAAATCTGAACGAAAAAGCTACATAACTGTGCCTTGTCTTCCCCTGAGACCTTCCAGTTGCTGAACAAGAGGATATGGAAATGGAGATCCTCCAGCAAAATATGAATAATAAATTAACAACTCACATTCCAATCTAGAATTTGCACCATTGATTGTTGCTATTTGCAGATATCTGAAGTACGAATAGGGCCAGAATCCCATACAATACAAATTAAATATTGTATTCTTTCTCATTTAACTAGACTGGAATACAATTTTCACTATTCTGAATAACAAATATTCATGGGATGTGTGTGATAAAAAAATGTATATTTCCTCTAAAACGAGTGAATAAAATCTCTATTTAACAGTATTGTTACTCATCCAGATGAGTATTATCATCCGGAAAAAATATGTAACAAGATCAAAATTATGCAATGATCTGGTCCCTCCAGTGGTCTTTCTTTTTAAAGAAAAACAGGTCTGAAGGGTTTTATTCTGTGCAGTTTTTCTAAGATCTAGATATAAATTGTGTTTCTCTATATAATACATAAAAATATCTTTAAATACATAAAGTTTTTGCATATGTAAGCCAGGTTGGCATGCAAACAAATTAAAACTGGATGTCACTTTGACCAAACATATGGTTATTAGTAGAAGTTCTCCTCCACAAGCATTGTTATTGACCATTAATTTCCAGTATCAAAATACATACAGCTTTGCCTATGAATGCATTACTATGTGTGTGTGTGTGTGTGTGTGTGTGTGTGTGTGTGTGCGCGTGTGTGCGCATGTGTGCAAGTTTGTGTTTGCTTGTATATGTTTATGAGTGCATTCACAAATTGTACAAAACATACACATCAATTTATATCCGATCAATTTCTGTGTTATCTATTATAAGAAATGTCTCTAGTCAATGGTTCAAATCTGAATTAATGGGATATAATAATAATAATAATAATAATAATAATAATAATAATAATAATAATAATAATAATAATAATAACAACAATGATAATCATTCTACACCTTACATTACATATGAATATATAAATATGAGAATATTTGAAGAAATTTCACATAGTATTGCTCTGAAAAATTAATGTAAGCTGCCATTCCACAAACCCTTAGATTGTCAGCTCCTGTGGAAATTGCATGGTCTAAGCATCTAACTACAACTGCAAGTACAATGTTAAATAGTGTTCTGGATTGCACACAAACCTTTTCTAGATTTTGTAGAATTGGAGATCCAAGGCACATTTCAATCTACTTACTGAAGCAGGTAATTACAGCAGAAACAGATTACTATGGCTTAGAAACATGTCAAAGGACAAGAACACCATTTGGGACAGTATGTAAAATAGACTATTTTTTCAGGTTAGGGAATGGTACCCTATAAATACATGGATGTGGCGAAGTATATTATAAATCTACATTACTCTATGTATGGGGATTATACCATCACCTAATCATTCCTAAAAAAAATAGATACATCTGACAGCCAAGATCACAAGTAAGTTAATTCTAAACTACCATATACATTATATCTAAGGGTCATTTTGAATAGATGACATATGTTCACCTTATATTTACCTGTACATGGAAGAATATTTTCAAATCTCTGAATCAAATAAAAAGAAATCAACTAAAAAAAGATTCAACAAAAAAAAAAACAAAAAAAAAATACAATACACTTTTTTTTAGTAAGGAAACATCATATACAGAAAATAATTTATTTTCATATTAGTATTTTAAGATAGTTTATCATAAATGATGCTGTAGGTAGCACACACATTAACAACACCAGCTACCCATTAGCCACAGCACATTGATGTCATATTTGTATTTGAACTCGGAAATAGAGAACACGTCTAAGGCTCAGTTGCACTTGATAAGTGTTTTTAATATAGCTGAGGGATAGATTTTCCAACCTCATCTTTAACAATGGGCATCACCAATAGAGTGCCCATGGGAAGAAAAACACACAGTCGCAACCAGTCAGGAGAGTCCCCATGTGTCATATGAGGAATACATGCTACAAAAATTATATAATAAAAAAAAAAAAGTGAAAGCAAATGACTGTCTCCCCTCTTGTATAACACTCAGTGCAACCCACGGTATACCTTCCATGTAAATACAATTATTCTACAAGAGAACCATCCCTTATATTGCACTGGTACTCTCGTGTAATATAAAATAACATCAATCGTCAATGTACGGTATTGCATTATGGTTAAAAAAATATCATCATAGAACTTACAAATAACTTTCCTTACATTATTAGATAAAATATTTCCTTCATCTGTCAGCAAAAGTAAATCCTATACAATTTTATCCTTTGGGTTACATTAATCTTTTTTTCTCCTTCAGCGCAACGAAAGAATAATATTATAGGTACATGGGGTCACTCCTGTAAAGTATCTGTATTTGTGTCTTTTGATTCTGGATGCAAAGTGACTGAGATTTTCACCAGAAACCCAACGTCTAAAAAAAAATGCTTGGTATAGAGGACCCTCCCTTTCATTAATCTATGTTTATAGACAGACTATGTTTTATTCAATAAACAAGCAGAATCCTGTTTTAGGCAGGACTGCAAATAAGATATGCAATTGTTTTCATAGCATTGGGGAACTGACATCTGATTTCCTTACCATTCTGTGTCTATCTCCTGTTTACTGAGTAAGCCCCATTGATGTGAATTTCATTCCTTCCTATGTATCGCTGGGTCATTTATGAAAAACATATGCAATAAAAAGCTGAATATGAGGGGCGATGATTCGGTACCTACCTCGCAGTTCTGTTGATGATGTGGATAGCTCAAGCAATGCGAGCGTCAAGCCTAAACCAAAGTCTGTATCCTCACATCCAACAAACAAGGACAGCTTGTACCAAATAGCAATTTTTCAAGCACCCTGCTAATAATCCATTTAGGATCAAAGTGTAAGAAGCAAGCTGTCCTTTACAAATCTGATCACTGGGTTTTAGGTTTTCCTCCAAACTTATTATTCTGCTTCACCCTTCTTACAGTAATCCCATCCTCTATACAGGGGGTACACACATGCTTCCCAACACACCGGAATATTACAAAGTAAAGCCCTCCACAATCGGATCCAGAAGGAAAACAGCAGCTTCTTTATAGATAGTTATACCCCTCCTCCTCCTTTTCATCCGTGTCAGTAATACTCCAAATCAGTGATCTCCAAGTGCCAGGGAAACTAATGACAGCAAACTTGAAACAGAACATTCAACATTAAGAAAAGGAACTTCACTGGTACATCTGGCACCAGCACTGTCCATAAACAGCTCGCCTGTTTGTTTTTGATTCCTGGAATTTAAGAAAAGCAAACTTTAAATACCCAGCCTGTCAAAGCAAGAGAAAAGAATGGTAGCCAGTACAGAAAGATCCAAGTGTGTCCTCCACGCAGGATATAAGTAGAATAAACAGCACACTACAGAGACGAACAATCAGAGAAATCCAATGCTATATTATCCAGCTTCTTTACATCCCCGTGCTTTCCTCGTTACTTCAAAGTGTGCGTCTCTGTGTTAAGCCATCCCCTCTGTGTGCTTCCAGCCACAGCCATTTATTCTCAATGGATCTCACAGGGAGCTGTCCAGCAGACAGGGTGCTGAAATCTGTGTAAATAGAAGATACAGACAGTCCGTTCTAAGTGAAAGCGCAGAACTGGAGGTAACAAGTAAACTGCAGCCTGCCCTTCCCAGTGAAGCCTGCACTGAGTGAGACGCCACACCCCCATCACCTGACCTATATTGCAGCATGAGCCTTTTCTGCTACTCAAGAGCATATTAACTCCTTGTAAAGACTCTCCTCCCATTATGTGCAATCAGTTCATCACACAGTTAGAAAGGTGTTGTTACAGTAATTAACAGGGTCACATGTGGGGATTATACCAAGCTCAGTTAGATAGCATGTATTCAAGAAAGTTGCATTTGCTGATGTGAACATAATAATTACATTTATGTTTCTTTTTTGTTTTCTTTTTTTGCTCCCCAAGACTCTCAGAGCTGGGAATAGGTAATAACTGTTTTATTTTAATGTATATGTGCTATTGCTCACAGCAGACATAATTAAGCATACACACATCTGGTTGTCTGTGGATGATTAGAACTTTGGAATACAAACAACTAAAGGTATACTTTTAGCTGAGACCTGATTTAAAGGAACACTAAAACGTGATTATCCTGTAAACAATGAATTTTTGTGGTTGGTAAACTTTGGTTAAAGTAACTACTTTTCTATGGAATTGTAATTCTCATATTTACTAAAGGCGATGCGGTTGAAATTTGATCATGTCGCCTAAATGAACACATCTTATTTGGTATTATCCAGAGTGTAGTTTTGGATGTGAATCCTATAAGAAATATTTACTGAACACTGAATCTTGTCTGAAACCAAAACAAACATACCTGTATTTTGCATGTTCATCTATTTAAGTATATAACAACAATTAGTTAACAAATAGTTTTAAAACAAATCAGTGCAACGGTTAAGTATGTGGAGTCTCAAAAAAATGTTTAAGAAATAAAAATAAAAACAGCACCACAAATACAGATGCATGCACTTCTACATACAGATACACAACCACTGACACATAGACAAATGCAAACATATACACACAGATACACAATATCACATTCACAATGTACACTGCCACACAAATGTTTGCACACTCCCACATACACAGATATACTCACTACCACATGAAGATGCACACTGCCAAGTATACAGGCACTCACTGCCACACAGAGATGCACGTTGCAAAACCCAATTTATGCTGGATCTTGTCTAGAACAGGCAAAACCTACAAATAAATTATCATGCATATTTCAGCATAATCTATTTGTACTTGCAAATAGTTTACAAAAAGTGTAAAAATACCAGTTCAAATGTTAAGTATGTGGAGGTTGGCCAGTGCTTGCTAGCTTGCGTTCACAACAAAAGTGGTAAAATACAGGGACAAACAATCCCACACCCCACAGATGTACGTACTGCCACCACAGCAGCTACCACACAAGCAGATCCACACTGCCACGCACAGATGCACAATACAACATTCACATATATGCACACAGATACACACACTGCCATGCACACATATGTGCACATATTTGAAAGAATGAAGCAATAATCAAAAAGAACAAGAATGACCAAAACAATTTCATCATTCATTAGAACATTAATCTATTGTTATATTTTTGTGGTGTGTTTGTATATGCTGTCAGAGAGGATATATACCTTTTTTATCTTTTGTATAAATCAATTGGGTTTTTAATAACATACTGAAAAAGGATCTTCTTCTTTAGCTTGGGGCTTATCACGTACCCCAGTTTTATTTATTGTCATGAAAGTGTATATATTTGAAAAGTAGACACCCCAAGGTATTTTATATAGAGTGCTTTGATGCAACTGTTTTAGCCCCCCAAAAATTGGAGAAAATGTGTGGTGGTAATTGTTCAATTTTCATTTTTACACACTCATTGCTTTTTGACTATGATTTAGGAGAGCCTGTTGTTGGTTATTGCAAGAAAACACTCCATGTTGTTTTCTGCAAGGCCTCCTTAGTACACCCATGCCCTCCATGCATAGGGTAAACATAACAAAAAAAAAACACAAAAAAAACTGAACGCCAAATGTATTTTTTTTTTAAATTGTCCAGTGTGTGGTATCGTTTGAAGCAGTCCCCAATGCACAGTCCAGGCTGTCCAGGGCAATCAGGACAGTGATATACAGTATATTTTCTCTGCCCCTTCTTAAAACAGACTCTACATCTTTTTTTGGGATTCTGCTTTGCCGCAGTAGAGGAATTTTAAAAATAAAATGTGTAGCCCCAACTCTGCTCTCTCCCATCACCGCCCGGGGAGCATCACTGCCAACAACTCCTCTTGACCCAGAGCTGAGATCTCCCCCCTTCGTAGTCGGGTGTGTGCAAGTTGTCCTGGGAAATCTGCGCTGTTCTTTTTTGATTGTACTGCAAGCTACTGTATCAAAACAGTACAGTAGCCTGAACAAAGAGACACGTGTATAATAATTGTCAGTATACAAGTGATACCCTTTGTTCATCAGGGAGAATATCAGGCCCCAGACAATCTTGCCACTGGTTCCCATATGTTCTGGACAACCTGGAGGGTTAAGGTGGCTATCCTTTCCCTCATACACCCGGAAGGCCTAAGTATACCCAGTCTAGCTATCACAGAGCTTATACATCTTTACACCATACCTAGAGCGCTTGGAAGGAATATACTGCTTGAATCCCAGCCTTCCCTTATACGTCATCAGGGATTCATCCACACATATATTCCTTCCAGGTGTATAAGCTTCTGCAAACCTGGCAGCGAAGTGGGTTGTCAGGTGGCGGATTTTACACAGCCTGTCAAACTGTGGATGCTCCCTAGGGGGGCACAGGCTGTTGTCACTGAAGTGCATGAAATGCAGAATCATTTCATACCTCTTCCTCGACATACATTGGGAGTAAATGGCGGTAGAGAAGATGGGGCTACAGCTCCAGTAGGAGCGGATGGAGGGCTTCTTTATGATGCCCATCAGCATAGTCAATGCCCAGAATCTTGTGGCACATCGATGGGGGCCTGTTACGGTACCTCCAGTAATAAATGCACAAACCGGCGTTTAGTGAATGCTCCCCGGTCGCAATAATGTGGTCTGGTAGCGTATACAGTATAACCATGCGAACTGCCAGCTAGGGAACACTCCAAACTCCCGAACGGTACCTGTACGGCTCTCTCCCTTCCTGAGCTCCAACCATACGAATTGCCACTTACAGCCGAACGGCAATAGGTTCCAAGCGGCACATAATCCCAATAAGCAGTCTCTAGTTGCCGGTAATAAAATCCCCCCAATAACGAGACCAAGCTCCGCATTGAGGGTAAAACACGAACTGAGTTTACTGTGGGCTACCTGCCCGTATTTATGCAGGTCTCCCACTTGGTGGACACTCCCCTAGGGGACCAAATGGGAGACTGGAATAAAAGAAGGACATGGGGACATTTCAGGCTTACATCCCCACAATATTCCCAACATGCATCACAGTTTCCTCCCCTCTGCTCGGGAGATAATTGGGAAGTAATTCAATTATCTCCCCGAGCAGAGGCACATCGCCATTTTAACTCAAAGTTATAAAACACATTAAAATCTATAACTTTATAACTGCCGAACATATTGCATTCGTATAACACATCCCCAGATAGCCTGGATCTGAGTGCATATTATTGGCGAATAGCGCTCAGATCCCATACGCATAGTTCAATTGCCATGGAGTCAAAGTCGGTTATAGCTCTTCGGTATGCGTTCGACTCCATGGGATGGCTATCTGGGTTAAGTCCATTCGTGTAGTTAAATCTCCCGAACGGCCATTATTCGTATACTTCTGTCGATTGAGAAGGGGAGGTCGATGGCTCGGTTGAAAAAGTGTCCGTTTTGAGTTCCATGAAATAATCCTCGAACACCGCTGGGCTTTTGCATAGTTGAAATGGCCGCCGCCTCGTGGTCGACATACGAACGACGACCACCCTGTCTTCGGTCTTAATTGAGAAGTGGATGCGGTTAACCTCAACGTTCTAATTGGGATCAATAGGTTAACTAGCAGCACACTTCTCTCCTGGGTGGCCACCCGTTCGGTAGTTTCGGTCGGCAAACAAATGCATTCCCTTAATCCAGGCATACGAATGGGGGAATTTATGCAAACGGCAAAACAGACGAACACAGTATTTTTAGTCCATACGGATGGGTCTGTCACAGGGCCCATTGCTGCTTTGCCAACAAAGAGTCAGGGTTTGCAGCACGGAACTGATCAGCATATAAATTAGTTTCGGCGACAATGTTCCCCAATACGTTATCACCGAGAAACACCTCAATAAACTGCTGAGCGCTAAATCCTGCGACATCCAAATGGATGCCAGGATTTGCAGTAAATGGTGGGATACCTGGCCTCTGGCGATGAGGCACTACCTAATCCTCAACAGTACTGCCAGCTGGAGCAGCACATTTCCTTCTGGCAGGGGGACTAGCAGGAACACGTCAGACTCTAGCGCAAGGATGGCATACGCCTGCTAAGCACTATATGACCTCTGTGACCCCTGTGACATGATCACAATCACTTTACTTTACTAAAAAAAACACACAAAAAATTAACTCCTAAAAAAAATGCACAGACAGCAAATTAAGTGCTGCTGTGCAAGAGCCTGTGATCTATACAGTGATCACTGGCAGGACAGGGGTTAATGGCTCTGAAAAGAGCTTTTGCGTCTCACAAAAAAAAATCACAAAAAAACCTGAACCCCTAAAAAAATGCACAAGCAGCAAAAAAGTGCTGCTGTGCAAGAGCCAGTGATTATAGTGATCACTGGCAAGATAGGGGTTAATGGCTCTGAAAAGAGAATTTGGGTCTCAAGATTTTACAAATCCCTACCTAAAACTACCTAAATCTCTAAATCTCTCTAAATCTCTCTAACTAAAACACAGATATCTCTCCCTCTCTCACTAAAACACATGTGAAGAGAGGGAGGGAGATCCACACTGATCAGACAAATGGGAAACACACTTGGAATAAAATTGTTAGTGCTGCAAACTGTAATTGGATGACCCTATGATGAAGCAGGCTAGGGACACCCCCAGAAGTCCCATGATGCACTGCCTTTAGAAAGCTGGGGAAGGGAGGGGGGTTAATATTGATTGATTAATTAATGTATTTATTTTATATATTATTATATACATTTTTTATATATTATTATTATTATTATTTTTTATATATTATTATATCTCCGCTGAGTGCCTTGACCCCTCAAGGCACTCAGCACATGCAGAGCATCGCTGCAATACTTTCAGAGCTTCCTGCACTCAAAATAGCGGACGTATCAGGTACGTCCAAGGTCATTAAGGACCGTTTCTTGTCGGACATACTTGATACTTCCGCGGTCGGGAAGGGGTTAAGTTTGAATCTATGGGATTTGGCAACATACTGGATGTGAAGCTCAAAGCTGAGGCCAGAGTCAAGTATGACGCCAAGACAGTGTACTTGCAAGGATGGATTTATGTGGATACCACTAACTTGAAGGGAGGGCAAGAGAGGAGGATCAGTAATAGGAGAAGGAAAGACAAGTAGTTCAGTTTTAGAGAGATTGCATTTCAGAAAATGGGAGGACATCCAGTCAGAGATGGAAGAAAGGCAAGCATTGACACGTTGCAGGACGGCAGAGGAGAGGTTCGAGGAGGAGAGATTTATCTGGGTGTCATCAGGTGTACAAGTGGTAGTGGAATCCAAAATAGGCAATACGTTTGCCAAGAGAGGCAGTATAAAGAGAAAAAAAAGGGGACTAACGGGATTGGGGGTCTCCAATCGAGACAGGACGAGAGGAGGAGGTATCCTTGGAAAAGGAGACACTGAATGAGCAATTGGAGAGATAAGAGGACAACCACGAGAGGACAGAGTCACAGAGACCGAGCGATTGAAGAGTTTGAAGAAGGAGAGCATGATCAACGGTGTCAAAGGCAGCAGAGAGGTCAAGAAGAATTAGTATGGAGTAGTGGCCTTTGGATTTAGCTGCGATTAGGTCGTTAATAACTTTGATAAGAGCAGTCTCAGTAGAGTGGAGAGGGCTGAAGCAAGACTGAAGAGGGTAAATGAGAGAGTTGGAATTGAGGAAGCGAGACACACGGGTAAAGACAAGCCTTTCCATACGCTTTGAGGAAAAAGGGAGCAGGGATACGGGATGATAGTTAGAGGGGGAGGACGGGTCAAGAGATAGTTTTTTCAGGATAGGTACTACAGTGGCATGTTTAAGGTCAGCAGGGACAACGCCAGAAGAGAGAGAGAGAGAGCAGTTGAAGATGTGTATTAAGGAAGGCACAAGACAACAGGAGATAGATCTGATGATGTGAGACGGGACAGGATTGAGCAGGCAAGTGGTGGGGCGAGAGGAAAGGAGAAGTGCAGCCACCTCTTGTGCAGTAGCTGGGGAGAAAGTCTGAAGGGTAGGAAAGGCATGATCTATGAGTGGTTGAGAAAGAGAATGACAAGGTGGAGAGAATTCTTTCCTTAGCTGTTCAATTTTGTCGGTAAAGTAGCATGCAAAGCTATCGGCTATAAGGTTAGTTTGGGGGGTGGTCACAGCAGGACGAAGAAGAGAGTTAAAGATGCCAAAGAGATGCCTGGGATTGCGGGAGCATGAACTAACGAGAGAGGAAAAGTATGACTGTTTGGCGAGGGCAAAGGCTGCACTGTATGAACACAATATGAATCTATAATGGAGAAAGTCTGACTGTGTGGGACTTCCTCCAGGAGTTTTCAGCACAACGGGAGCAACTTTGCAGATAGCGTATTGATTTAATATGCCACGGTTAGGGGTGTGTCCTCCTCGAAGTTCATGTTTGGAGTGGGGCTGCAGTGTTCAAGGCAGAGGTGAGGGTAGTGTTATATGTGGAGATGGCCAGTGAGGGACAGGAGAGGGAAGGTATGGATAGCAGTTGTGAATCAATATCAACTGAATTAATATCAATAGATAATAGGTCAATAGAATTAAGGTTCCTCCTGAGTTGAGGGAGGTTAGACTGAGGTTGTTGGATGAGGGGGTACTTGAGAGCAATCGAAAATAGGTGGTGATCAGAGAGAGGAATTGGAGTGTTGTAGATATTCGATACTGTGCATGCATAAGAGAAAATGAGGTTGAGGTTATTGCCAGCTACATGGGTGGGAGAATTAGACCACTGCTATAGCCTGAGGGAGGAAGTGATTGAAAGTAGTTTAGAGGCTGCTGAGGTCAAAGGTGGGTTAATGGGAATATTGAAGTCCCCAAGAATTAGAGATGGAATATTAGAAGAGAGGAAGTAGGGTAGCCAGGCAGCAAAGTGGTCAAGGAAGAGGAGAGGAGAACCAGGGGGATGATAAATAACGGCAATGTTAGCAGAGAAGAGTATAAAAAGGCGAGTTGAATGAATTTCAAATGATGGAAAAGAAAGGGAAGGGGGGATGGGCAGAGTTTTAAAGGAGCAGTGGGGTGAAAGCAGAAAACCTACACCACCACCTTTACGTTCATCTTGTCTTGGGTTGTGAGTAAAGTGAAGACCACCAAAGGATAGTGATGTACCGAACTGTCCGCCGGCGAACAGTTCCCGGCGAACTTAGCGTGTTCGCGTTCGCCGCGGCGGGCGGACACATGCGCAGTTCGATCCGCCCCCTATTCATCATCATTGGGCAATCTTTGACCCTGTGCCTCTCGGTCAGCAGACACATTCCAGCAAATCAGCAGCACTCCCTCCCTTCCACACCCTCCAACCTCCCTCCCAGCATCCATTTTCGATTCATTCTGAAGCCGCATGCTTAGTGAGAGGAGGGAAAGTTTAGCTGCTGCTGATTAGATAGGGAAATTGATAGCTAGGCTAGGGTATTCAGTGTCCACTACAATCCTGAAGGACTCATCTGATCTCTGCTGTAAGGACAGCACCCCAAAAAGCCCTTTTTAGGGCTAGAACATCAGGCTGCTTTTTTTTTTCTGTGTAATGTAATTGCAGGTGCCTGCCTGCCAGCTTCTGTGTGAGGTTCACATTGGATACTGTGCCCACTTGCCCAGTGCCACCACTCATATCTGTTTTTACAATAGGTTAAGCTTTAGATTTAAAAACAAATATTTTTTTTTCACTGTAATAGAAGAGCAGTTGCCTGCCTGCCAGCTTCTGTGTCAGGCTGGATGCCTTGTCCATTTGCACAGTCAGTGCCACCACTCATATCTGTTTTTAAAATAGCTTAAGCTTTAGATAAAAAAAAAATATATTTTTTTTTCACTGTAATAGAGAGCAGTTGCCTGCCTGCCAGCTTCTGTGTCAGGCTGGATGCCTTGCCCATTTGCACAGTCAGTGCCACCACTCATATCTGTTTTTACAATAGCTTAAGCTTTATATTAAAAAAAATATATATTTTTTCACTGTAATAGAAGAGCAGTTGCCTGCCTGCCAGCTTCTGTGTCAGGCTGGATGCCTTGCCCATTTGCACAGTCAGTGCCACCACTCATATCTGTTTTTACAATAGCTTAAGCTTTAGATTAAAAAAAAAAAAAAATTTCACTGTAATAGAAGAGCAGTTGCCTGCCTGCCAGCTTCTGTGTCAGGCTGGATGCCTTGCCCATTTGCACAGTCAGTGCCACCACTCATATCTGTTTTTACAATAGCTTAAGCTTTAGATAAAAAAAAATAAAAATTTCACTGTAATAGAAGAGCAGTTAGTTGTCTGCAAGCGTCTGGGTGTCAGGCCTCCTTCAGCGTGTGCTCTGCAGACCTGTGCCAGCGTACTTTGACAGTTGCCACTCATATCTGGTGTCTCTTTAGCGTGCTTTTACAAAGAGAAAATGTTTCCAGTTTAAGCTAATAGCAGCCAGTCAGTGTCCTTCAAGCGGCTCTGTCAGGCCTACAGTGTGTGCTCTCCAGAACTATTCAAGTGCACATTGCCAATCATATCTGGTGTCTCTATAGCGTGCTTTTAAAACCAAAAATTTTTTTCCACTGTAATAGAAGAGCAGTTGCCTGCCTGCCAGCTTCTGTGTGAGGTTCATAGTGGATACTGTGCCCTCTTGCCCAGTGCCACCACTCATATCTGTTTTTACAATAGCTTAAGCTTTAGATTTAAAAAAAAAAAAATTCTCACTGTAATAGAAGAGCAGTTAGTTGTCTGCAAGCGTCTGGGTGTCAGGCCTCCTTCAGCGTGTGCTCTGCAGACCTGTGCCGGCGTATTTTGACAGTTGCCAATCATATCTGGTGTCTCTTTAGCGTGCTTTTACAAAGAAAAAAGGTTTCCAGTGTAAGCTAATAGCAGCCAGTCAGTGTCCTTCAAGCGGCTCTGTCATGCCTACAGTGTGTGCTCTCCAGAACTGTTCAAGTGCACATTGCCAATCATATCTGGTGTCTCTATAGTGTGCTTTTAAAACCAAAATTTTTTTTCCACTGTAATAGAAGAGCAGTTGCCTGCCTGCCAGCTTCTGTGTGAGGTTCACAGTGGATACTGTGCCCTCTTGCCCAGTGCCACCACTCATATCTGTTTTTACAATAGCTAAAGCTTTAGATTAAAAAAAAAATATTTTTTTTTCACTGTAATAGAAGAGCAGTTAGTTGGCTGCAAGCGTCTGGGTGTCAGGCCTCCTTCAGCGTGTGCTCTGCAGACCTGTGCCAGCGTACTTTGACAGATGCCACTCATATCTGGTGTCTCTATAGCATGCTTTTACAAAGAATAAAGGTTTCAAGTGTAAGCTAATAGCAGCCAGTAAGTGTCCTTCAAGCGGCTCTGTCAGTCCTTCCTTCAGCGTGTGCTCTCCAGAACTGTTCCAGTGCACATTGCCAATCATATCTGGTGTCTCTATAGCGTGCTTTTAAAACCAAAATTTGTTTTTCACTGTTATAGATTGAATAGCAGTTACTTGTCTTCAAGCGGTTGTGTCAGGCCTACAGTGTGTGCTCTGCAGAACTGTTACAGTTCACATTGCCAATCATATCTGGTCTCACAGTAGCTTGCACGCATAGTACCACTAATCCCCCCAAAAATGACAGGCAGAGGCAGGCCACCCCGCAGGGGCCGTCGTGGTCGTGGTGCTGTGATTCCCTTTTGCCCTAGAATAATGCCCAGTTTTCAGAAGCCACGTACCCTGAACTTGAAAAGTTCTGAGGACATAGTTGACTGGCTAAGGCAACATTAAACACATGGAGGTATGGTGTGATGATGATGATGATGTTGTACCCGCTGCTGCTTCCTTTTCTGAGTTGTCAGATACAAGCGAAGCGGTTGATGATGACGATGCGTCCACGTGGGTGCCCGCTCGGCAAGAAGAAGAACAGGGCGAAAGTTCAGATGGGGAGACAGAGAGGAGGAGGAGGAGATGAGTTGGAAGCAGGGGGGGGTCGTCGCAAGGAGCTAGTGGCACAGTCAGACAGCATGCATCGGCACCCGGGGTCAGCCCGACAGCACGCCAATCAACGCATGCTGTGTCCACCACCAGAATGCCGTCATTGCAGAGCTCAGCAGTGTGGCATTTTTTTTGTGTGTCTGCCTCTGACAACAGCGATGCCATTTGCAACCTGTGCCAAAGGAAACTGAGTCGTGGGAGGTCCAACACCCACTTAGGTACAACTGCTTTGCGTAGGCACATGATCTCACATCACAAACGCCTATGGGATCAACACATGAGTACAAGCAGCACGCCTACTCTAAGCTGCCATCCTCCTCCTGGTCCAGCATCTTCAGCCACGTCAACCACTGCTGTCCTCCTTGCCCCCTCTCAACCATCCGCCACTCCGTCTCTCGCCTTGAGCAGTTCCTGCTCATCTGCCCACAGTCATGTGTCTGTCAAGGACATGTTTGAGCGTAAAAAGCCAATGTCACCAAGTAACCCCCTTGCCCAGCGTCTGACAGCTGGCTTGTCCGAACTATTAGCCCGCCAGCTTTTACCATACAATCTGTGTGAGGAACTGACTCTGCTGGGTTTCAAACCCTGGTTTACATGCTGCTAAACCTCTTCCTTACCAGTACACCAGCCTGCCTTTTGCAAATGTACCTGAGATCTGATAACCTTGACTCTATAAGCATTGGTATCAGTGACAAGTCTCTTCAGCTGTGTCTGGTCATGTGTCTGGTTCTTGGCCTATGAAAGCCACTTCCTGTCTCTGTACCTTTGCCAGATTATTGTGGTTCCTGTACTCTCTAATCAAGCTTGTTCCTGTTTCTCCTACCTATTGCTGATTTTGGACCGTTTTGACTTTGCTGCTTCTCCTTCCCACTGACCTCGGCTTGCCTCACTACGATTATCATCTCTCTGTTCCAGTCTCCCATCTCTGCTTAAGACCAGAAGACCACTCAAGGCTCAGGGGCTCAACCACCTGGGTAACGAGTGGCTACCTCTGGCAGAAAACATTGCTGATCTGGCTACTGGACTCCAAAACTTTGTGACATCAATATCATTACAATCTGTTTGAGTCTGAGGCGTTCAAAAAATTTGTAGCTATTGGGACACCGCAGTGGAAGGTACCCGGCCGTAATTTCTTTTCAAAAAAGGCAATCCCGAACCTGTACTCGATTGTGCAAAAGGAAGTCATGGCATGTCTGGCACACAGTGTTGGGGCAAGGGTCCATCTGACCACTGATACCTGGTCTGCAAAGCATGGTCAGGGCAGGTATATCACCTACACTGCGCATTGGGTAAACCTGCTGACGGCTGACAAGCAAGGAATGCGTGGCATTGCAGAGGAGTTGGTGACACCGCCACGACTTGCAGGCAGTCCTGCTGCCACCTCCTCTACTCCTCCTACTCCATCCTCTTCCATAACCTCCACGGCTGAGTCCTCTTGTGCTGCTGCGTCTTGCTCCACATCAACGGCACCCCCCCAGCTCCCCAGGTACTATTCCACATCCCGGATACGGCAGTGTCACGCCGTCTTGGGTTTGACTTGCTTGAAAGCAGAGAGTCACACCGGACAAGCACTCCTGTCCACCCTGAACGCACAGGTAGAAAAGTGGCTGACTCCGCAGCAACTGGATATCGGCAAAGTGGTGTGTGACAACGGAAAAAATTTGATAGCGGCATTGAAGTTGGGCAAGTTGACACACGTGCTGTGCATGGCACATGTATGTAATCTGATCGTACAACGCTTTGTGCATAAGTACACAGGCTTACAGGACGTCCTGAAGCAGGCCAGGAAGGTGTGTGGCCATTTCAGGCATTCCTACACGGCCATGGCTCACTTTGCCGATATCCAGCGGCGAAACAACATGCCAGTGAGGCGCTTGATTTGCGACAGCCCTACACGTTGGAATTCAACACTCCTAATGTTCGACCGCCTGCTCCAACAAGAAAAAGCTGTTAATGAATATTTGTATGACCGGGGTGCTAGGACAGCCTCTGGGGAGCTGGGAATTTTTTTGCCACGTTACTGGACGCTCATGCGCAATGCCTGTAGGCTCATGCGTCCTTTTGAGGAGGTGAAAAACCTAGTCAGTCGCAACGAAGGCACCATCAGCGACATCATACCATTTGTTTTCTTCCTGGAGCGTGCCCTGCGAAGAGTGCTGGATCAGGCTGTAGATGAGCGTGAAGAGGAAGAGGAAGAGTTGTGGTCACCATCACCACCAGAAACAGCCTTATCAGCATCGCTTGCTGGACCTGCGGCAATGCTGGAAGAGGATTGTGAGGAAGAGGAGTCAGAGGAGGAATGTAGCTTTGAGGAGGAGGAGGAGGAGCAAGACCAAACACAACAGGCATCCCAGGGTGCTCGTTGTCACCTATCTGGTACCCGTGGTGTTGTACGTGGCTGAGGGGAAGAACATACCTTCAATGACATCAGTGAGGAGGAGGAACGGGAAATGAGTAGCTCGGCATCCAACCTTGTGCAAATGGGGTCTTTCATGCTGTCCTGCCTGTTGAGGGACCCTTGTATAAAAAGGCTGAAGGAGAACGACCTGTACTGGGTGTCCACGCTACTAGACCCCCGGTCTCTATTCTGCTCTGTGTCAGTGTGTATCAGGGGTTTTGAGGACAGGTGTCAATCCATATCTGCCAAGTGACCCTATGTAGGAGGAACAGTCCCTATTCTGCTCTGTGTCAGTGTGTATCAGGGGTTTTGAGGACAGGTGTCAATCCATATCTGCCAAGTGACCCTATGTAGGGGGAACAGTCCCTATTCTGCTCTGGGGTCAGTGTGTATCAGGGGTTTTGAGGACAGGTGTCAATCCATATCTGCCAAGTGACCCTATGTAGGGGGAACAGTCTCTATTCTGCTCTGTGTCAGTGTGTATTAGGGATCATTAGGATAGGTGTCAATCCATATCTGCCAAGTGACCCTATGTAGGGGGAACAGTCCCTATTCTGCTCTGTGTCAGTGTGTATCAGGGATTTACTATCTTTATTCAGATTCCAAAATTACAATTCCAGGAAAAATTTAACAAACATTTACAAGAACATGTTATGCACATCATAGAAACAACGTGAACCTCTTTAAAGCCACAAACTTAAGACAAAAAATACGTACACACAATGTGTAAGGGTTTGAAAGAATATTCTGAATCCTTACATGTTTACTTTATTGTTTGTTTGATTATTGTGAACCATATATAAACTACAAGCAGCGTGAAAACTATAAAAACTCAAGTGGCCATGCTGATCAAATTAAATAGTATGCTTTACACAGCATATAAGGGTGATGTCACAGCACAACGGGAATGTAACAGGGGAAGAGGTGAAAGTCATCCTCCCCCTCCCACGACCCCGCCATATCTGCCAAGTGACCCTATGTAGGGGTAAAAGTCTCTATTCTGCTCTGTGTCAGTGTGTATCATGGTCTCTGAGGACGGGGAACAGTCTCTATTCTGCTCTGTGTCAGTGTGTATCAGGGGCTTTGAGGACAGGTGTCAATGTTAAGTGATTTCTGCCCTTTATGGATTAAAAGCAGACTCTGCATCAACTGTGTAATTTTCCATGGGAGTTTTGCCATGGATCCCCCTCCGGCATGCCACAGTCCAGGTGATAGTCCAACTTTTCCATCACTTTTGTGGCCAGAAAGAGTCCCTGTTGGTTTTAAAATTCGCCTGCCCATTGAAGTCAATTTGCGGAAGTTCGCGTTCGCCGTTCGCGAACCGAAAATTTCGGGTTCGCGACAACACTACCAAAGGATAGTGAGACAGGGGTAGTAGTATCAGAGCAGTATATATACAATACAAGGATGAGGGCACTGCTATCCAATTGCTTTTCCAAATGGAATGTTGTAATGCCTTGGTGCTGTTGCCACTCTGGAACCAATATATAACCAAATATTTCAGCAAAGAAAAGTGGGCACTCGCAGGACTTGTTTAGTGGAAAAAAAATCGCGAATTTATTAGTGTAACATCAACGTTTTGGATCTGTTCTCGACCCTTTCTCAAAAAAAATTTTTTTAGTAGTCGCATATTAAAGTTCCCCTTTCTTGAATTGGTTGTAATCTGTACATCATGTTGTCTGCGAGCATGGTTTGTTACATGGGGTGGAAATGACTTCACAAGCTTTGTATCATCCACACCTATATGTGCTTTTGGTTTTTGAAAGCCATGCTTATTGAGTTGTTCATTGTTAAAGCTGACTATGAACTAACATATCTCTCAAATTTCTAAGTCTACATGCTGTTATGCTAGGAAAAAGTGCTAAGTTGTCGCATAGGTCATTGTCAAGCCAAGAATAAGCCAATGGTTGTTAAATATCTGTCTGGCCAGTTCCCAATATTGGTTGTAGGAACAATACATATAATTACTTTTTGGGTAGATTTAGGTATCAAAGTTCTTAGGCATACTGTTCTGTCAATTGATGAAACCAGTTGGAATGCCCTTTTCAAGATATTGTTTGGATATTCCTGTGCCTTGAATCTTATTCTGACTTATTTTGCTTCTTTAAGAAATGTCTCTTCACAGGAGCAATTTATTCTAGCCCTTTTGTCCATGAGGAATTCCTGTCTTTAGATGGAAGGGATGGTGAGTCTACCAATGAAGCAAGTTGTTTAAGGCTAGGGATTTTTTTGAAAGGTTCCGTGTCTATCTTACCATCCAGAGAGAGAGGGACTTTTGCATCTTAAAATTTCAACTTTTCTTCATCTATTACAGATGTTAATTTTAGACCAATATCATTTTGATTTAATGTATGTATCATTTCATGGAAATGTTTGACAGAACCTTTCCAGAATAGCAACACATCATCTATGTACTTATCCCATTGCAGGACAAATTTACTATATTGTACTTTAATTGCTTGCTTCAAGATGGTTTCCTCCCACCAACCCACATACAAATTGGCATTGCTGGGAGCACAAGCCATGCCCATAGCTGTGCCCCTCAGTTGGTGGTAGAATTCAGAGTTAAAAACAAAATAGTTATGTGTCAAAACAAATTATTGTAATTCAAACAAAAAAGTTGTGAGTTTTGAAGATTTATCTAAAAAGTAAGATGTTGCATTAAAGGGACACTATAGTCACCAGAACAACCTCAGCTTAATGTAGTTGTTCTGGTGAGTATAATAGCTCCCTTAATGCATTTTTATTTTTTTAAATTCTTTATTTTTCTTGTGCATGTAAATATGGATAACATTTTTCTTGCGATGCCACGACAGCATTGGCAAGTTAATTAGAAACATTGGGTTTGACATGGCATGCGATTGACAGCACATTTTTAAATAATAATAACAGGCTAGTTCTGAAAAGGTTATGTCAGAATATAAGATATGTTTTAGCAGTGCTTGATTAATACAGAAGAGCTTGCATTGCCACAACAGCATGTGTAAGTCAGCAATCAACATAGTTTAACAGTTAGTGGCATTGGTAGTGTGGCACATTTTTAATATAGTACATGACTATTAGCGAGTGAAACCGGTAGTTTATGAATATACAGCTCCTGCCGTGGGTATGTAAAATATCTATGTGTGTACAAGGCTGGGTGCTTTAGATGCCTCAGATACCAGAGAGCTATATCAAGGTTGGTGTACTGGGTACATGTTAGAGAGGCCGGGTCCCCCTTACTTTACCCTTAGGGTGATAGTGTTAGTGGGAAAAAGGGGGGGTGGGTGGGAGGGGGCTAGCTGGGCTGCTTTATAGAGGGATATAATGAGAGGTTCAATACCATTATCACATGTGATGAGCATTACAGAGAGAGTTATAACGTTAAACTTGTAAGGTTAATAAACATGAGAGACAACTTGGCAACAGGCCATATCATGTGGACACAGTTCAGGGCACCGAAGTGGATGCTGCTTCTTTCCGCTGTGCCCCCGGTATGAATGGGCGCACCGTCGCTGGATTCCAGGCTACAGAGGTTGTTGGTGTTGTTGACTTGGCTTACTCTGGTAGTCGTGTATCCAATTTGAGTTTCTGCAGCGTGGCTGGAATCTCTGCTTCTTCTTGTACCTTGATGGCCCCAGTGTCCCTGGGTATTATCATGCTCTTGGGTATGCCCCAACGGTATGGTATGTTGTGAGATAAGAGCTCTTTGGTTAGGGGGCACAGGGACCTTCTCCAGTCCATGGTGGCTTTGGAGAGATCAGGGTAGAAGGTCAGGGAATAGCCCTCAAAGTGGAGGGGGGATTTGTTGTGTGTGGCTGCTATGAGGGCGAGGCGATCTCTGCCTTGTTGGAAGCGGATGATCACGTCGTTTCCACCCTCTGGGGTGCTTGTCGTTGGTCTGGAGATCCGATGCCAGCTATCCAGTGGCATAGATTTGGCCTGCTTAGCTGTGAAGAGAGTGCTAAACAGCCTGCAGAATAGGTGCGGTAGCTCTGTGGTTTCCACCGCGTCAGATAGGCCGCGGACTTTGACATTTTTCCAACACCGTTTGTCTTCTAGTGCTGTTAGCTTATCTTGCTGTTGTTGGTGGGCCTTCTGCACGGTTAGCAGTTGCTGTTCTACTGCTGCTAGTCTGGTATCATGTGCGGCCGTGTTTAGCTCTGTATTTTGTAGTCGGGCCGACACTCCGCTTATTTCCTCGCGGAACGTGCTGATGTCAGCTGCAATGTTGCGGCGCAGCTCCCCAAGCATGTTTCTCAGAGCCTCCTCCATAACTGGTGGCTTTGCAGGTAAGTGGGTTAATGTGGTCAGCGCCTGGGCACCATAGTCATCCTCCTCCGACTCGGATGCCTCGCTGAATGAGTTGTACCTGTCTTCCATCTGCATCGCCATTGTAGGCCTCTACGTGGTCTGGGGCCTCCGCAGGAGATCACCAATATCTGCGGTAGCCGGGGGGCTATACGGCTTGGATTTTTTGTTGCGTCGCCCCATACTCTCAGAAGGCTTTGCTGTGTCCAGGAGTGCTCTCAAATTGTTTTTTTTCGCTGTATTTCACCGTATTTAGGACTTATTTGCACGGAGCTCAGTGCATGTGCATCCTCTCGGTATGGCTGCTAGCTGTTCTGTATATAATTTTCTTCACTTGTGTAGATGTATTACTCACCACTGCCAATATTCCTGGTGTCTTGTGTTTTTTGTTTTTTTTCACTTTTTACAAGTGTGCAAACTAAAAATTAGTAATGTAGGGAAAAAAATGGAGAAGGTAAAGCAAATTAGAAAGAATGAAATAGTTTCAGCAAGGACTATAAAATAATATGCTAGGCTCTACTACCTGTGTCTCAAAATTGCTGTTGTACCTTGTGAGATTGAAGAATGAAGAATGAAAGTAGTAACTCATTTCTAAAACTTAAATTTGATCTCTTGACAAAGTACTGCGCTTGTTTGGCAAGGAATCACTTCAAAGTAAAGAAAGCTATATGCCATTGTAAATAATCTGCCATATATCTGGATAAGAGAAGAAAAAAGAAGAACTAGTTGTCAAACTAAATATTTGTATTTGTAAGTTGTACTAAGCCATAGCTTTATTTTCTATGTATATAGAGAGGGGTAATGGGATGTGTTTAAAACACCTAATTTGTCATATGTATCTATATCATAAGATGGGACAGCATTACATGGCCATGCCATGTTAAGAAGACATTTAAATGTTACATCCAAGTATATGTTAGTATATTGTAAGTGCATGTGGACACAAAAAGATTTGTTTTATAAGACAAAACCAGAAATAAAAATGGTGGATTTGCCAAAATGTAAATAAACCTAAGGCCTGGAAGAGTAATTCCCAAGTTTGACCTATTGGCTCCCTCTCACATTTAACAAGGGTCTTAATTTCCCTTTTGACTTAGGAAGACCCTAGTCCTATGTAAATTAGTCAAAAAATAAAAGAGATTATGAGAAAACTGAACTTGGAACTGACAACAGACAACTGCTTTCCCTATAGTGAGTCCATTCAAGTCTTACACAGGCTATCAATTCAGCCAGCATGAGATATGCAACAACCACCATCTACTGTTTCAGTGGGAAATATTCTAATTTGTGGTAGAACATATTCAATTTTTTTTTAAATATCAGTGTCTGGAATCTGGGGTGAGGTAAAATAGTTATAATCATTGAATCAAGAAACAATGATCCTTTTATAGATATCAAAGGTACAAAAATATACAAAATGTATATGCTATCGACAAACAAAGAAGGTTTGGATGACTGAATTAGCGAGGCAGAATATAATGGAGCTGAAAGGTAGTTGTGGAATTCAGTGAGAATTCAGTGAGAACATAGGGTCACATGAAAAAGTTGATATTGTGGCTACCTATCAATAGTTACTATGGTGTAAGCATGTTTAAACAGGGTTGATCTGTATAGAATGCATAATTATAGAAACGTTAATTTATCTAGCACCATTACACACAGCAGACAGACCATCATGATAAACTGCATTAAACAGTATAATGTGTCTACTACTAATAAAGTAATTGTATGATTTCTTGTTTGTATTTCTTTAAATGATATGACTATCATATTCCAATCTCTGAATAGCCTATTAGAGACAATGTGCTAGTGGATAGGCAATATAGAAAAACAAGAAAATTATAAAAAAAAGCTGTAAACATGTTTTTATGTTCTTTTTTTTTTTTTTCTTTTTTCTTTCCTCTTGGAACTTATATAAATTATAGATGACTAATATGACAAATAGGGAAAGGACCACATGCAAAATAGATAAAGGTTTAATATAAGATGTAAAATCTATAAATACCTTTCAATTTGAAAAATATATGTTCTATATAACGGAGAAAATTAAATTGAGAACTGACTATGTATTGATCCCTATAACTGTAACCCGATATGTTCCTCCCCCTTTTTTTTTTTTTTTTTCTCTTCTCTCTGTAGTTGGATTGTGAAATACACTCAATGTTATGGATACTTAAAAGAATTATTTTAATGTTGCAATATTAAAATCTGTATAATTATTGAATATTGGACATATGTACAAAAGAAAACAAAAAATTTACAAATAAAATAAATATTAAAAAAAAGCTGTAAATGGGGATATCAAGATTGAGTGAGAAAAGAGTGAGTAAAGTATAACAAATAATAAGAATAACTCCACAATTTACACAGCACAATTTACCTTATTAAGTCATAGTCATTCTGCAGTTATTGTTTTTAACAAAAGTTATATAATTTAACTCCTTCATGTTTAAAGATCTCAATGATCTGAAGTTGTAAATCCAGAGTTCCATCTTCTGTTTGTTGCTTTCAAATGTCTGAGACGTGGCACATTGGATCTTTATGATAAGCATTAACAAAATGTGATACAGTAGTTTTTAGACTTATACATTCAGTTTGATATACATAATAATTCATCTGCATTCTAGGTGATCATTCATTGTCCAAATTCAGTAACTTTGAATCTTAATACAGGGAGTGCAGAATTATTAGGCAAATGAGTATTTTGACCACACCATCCTCTTTATGCATGTTGTCTAACTCCAAGCTGTATAGGCTCGAAAGCCTACTACCAATTAAGCATATTAGGTGATGTGCATCTCTGTAATGAGAAGGGGTGTGGTCTAATGACATCAACACCCTATATCAGGTGTGCATAATTAGTAGGCAACTTCCTTTCCTTTGGCAAAATGGGTCAAAAGAAGGACTTGACAGGCTCAGAAAAGTCAAAAATAGTGAGATATCTTGCAGAGGGATGCAGCACTCTTAAAATTGCAAAGCTTCTGAAGCGTGATCATCGAACAATCAAGTGTTTCATTCAAAATAGTCAACAGGGTCGCAAGAAGCGTGTGGAAAAACCAAGGCGCAAAATAACTGCCCATGAACTGAGAAAAGTCAAGCGTGCAGCTGCCAAGATGCCACTTGCCACCAGTTTGGCCATATTTCAGAGCTGCAACATCACTGGAGTGCCCAAAAGCACAAGGTGTGCAATACTCAGAGACATGGCCAAGGTAAGAAAGGCTGAAAGACGACCACCACTGAACAAGACACACAAGCTGAAACGTCAAGACTGGGCCAAGAAATATCTCAAGACTGATTTTTCTAAGGTTTTATGGACTGATGAAATGAGAATGAGTCTTGATGGGCCAGATGGATGGGCCCGTGGCTCGATTGGTAAAGGGCAGAGAGCTCCAGTCCGACTCAGACGCCAGCAAGGTGGAGGTGGAGTACTGGTTTGGGCTGGTATCATCAAAGATGAGCTTGTGGGGCCTTTTCGGGTTGAGGATGGAGTCAAGCTCAACTCCCAGTCCTACTGCCAGTTTCTGGAAGACACCTTCTTCAAGAAGTCTGCAACCTTCAAGAAAAACATGATTTTCATGCAGGACAATGCTCCATCACACGCGTCCAAGTACTCCACAGCGTGGCTGGCAAGAAAGGGTATAAAAGAAGAAAATCTAATGACATGGCCTCCTTGTTCACCTGATCTGAACCCCATTGAGAACCTGTGGTCCATCATCAAATGTGAGATTTACAAGGAGGGAAAACAGTACACCTCTCTGAACAGTGTCTGGGAGGCTGTGGTTGCTTCTGCACGCAATGTTGATGGTGAACAGATCAAAACACTGACAGAGGGGGGGCGGAGCTAGCAGCGCATCGGAGCAGACACGCTTTTGTGAGCTCCGACTCTCAAACGATCTAAAATAACACTTTCATGGTGGAACCAGACCCAAAAGAGCCCACACAACTGCCTAAGCTTCACTACATACCATGGGCCGAAAAGCTAAGAAGGCAAAGGCAGAAAAAGGCACTCACGGCAGAGATATCGGCGACATGCTGAGGAACACTCAACAGGCCGCATGGTCCAAAATGGCGGACGACCTAGCCTCATATTCCTCGGAGGAGTTTGACACAGACCTCATGGAGGGAGCGAGCTTTGGCCCCGCACCGGACCGTACCACTACACCTAAGGCATCTGGGGAGCCGGTCACAGCAGACCAGCTAAAGAGTATGCTGGCAGACCTGCGCAGGGACCTAGCGGCGGACATGGCCCACTATAGAGAAGCCATTGAAGGCGCCCAATCCAGAATCACGCTACTAGAGGCCAGCTCGAGTACACAGGACTCCAGGTTAACCACAGTGGAACAAAAAATGGAGGACCTGATTAAACAGCAAAATGCCAACACAGAACGGCTAGATGCACTGGAAGATCAGCGGAGGAGGTACAACTTAAAAATCCGTGGGATACCCGACTCAGTGGGCCTCTCGGAGCTTCCTCAATACATCAGGCGGTTCCTGGGGACCCTGATCCCGCCTAAACAAGTGAAATCCCTGAGATTGGACGGGATGTTCCGACTACCGAAGGCGGTAAGAGCACCAGCAGACGCTCCTGCCGACCTCATACTGCGCCTACAATCCCTGTCAGACAAAGCTACACTTTTAGCTGCGCTCAGAAATAAGACACCGCTGCCGTTCGAGGGTTCGACTCTGAATATTTTTCCGGATCTTACCAAGAACACCCTTGCCTGGCGAAAGTCCATGCAACCACTCCTGCAGCACCTCCGGGCCAAAGATAAGCCCTATCGATGGGGAACACCGCGAGCAGTATTCTTCACCCACAACGGGATCCCACGCAAAGCGAAGACCTTCCAGGAACTAGAGTCACTCCTCATAACTGAAGGCATACTCCAAGCGGCTACAAGGAGAGGCACAGAACTGTCCCAGCTCAACCCAGCGACTGTCCGGGAATTCACCCCAAGAGGGACCAGGAAGGCATCACCAGCTAGACACCCCACCTGAGGCATTACGGACAGGTCAAATTATGGGGACACTGTTATTCCACCAGTTTGAGACCGCTGCTAGCAGGTCTACAAGTTACTTCTCCTTGGTTTTATTTTTGTTAACTGTTGCTATTTTCACATTTATTTTTAATAGACCGCAATCCTAGCTTAGGGACCTAGGCTTATTCTCTACCCTTGCAACAGCTGGCGACACTAGCCACACACCACAGCCCAACCACACTGCACAACAAAATCACAGCCAGGCTCTACCAATCTGCCCACAGCCCCAACGGAATAGCCTTCCCCCCCCCGAAATCCCCCCCCACCCGGTCTCTTTCTACCGGTAGATGGCTGAGCCCACCCTGAAGCACACACGTATAGCTATCTGGTCGAGGGAACCCCCCACTGTGTCCACCACGACCCTAGGGTCACACTTGTTAACTCACCCAGGTGAGGCACAAGAGCTGTATGCTGATCGTGTATATAATCCTGCGATCTACAAAATATACCTGTGCAATATACATTGCAGCCCAAGAGGTAGAAACTAGTCGTAACAACGTGATAGGTTCACGTCTCGGACCTGTAGTACGAATCCTGTGAATGCTCAATTTATGTACCAATCTCTGCTATACCCGAGATTTTTCAGTCGCATGCAGGCTTATGCTCTGAACTCTAAACAGCATTTGGACACCTTATGGTGAGTTTAGGGTTAACCAGTTGCTAATCCCTGCCACACATGTTAATTTCCAGGACACAGCACCACAGAATGTTACACACACGTATGCCATACCTTGCTATTATTATATATGTTCAATTCTGAGTGCCAATATTGTTAGGATGTTGCAAAAATGATTGTTCTCAAGTAGAGTATTATATATTGGGCATCCCCGCCTACCTTGTTATGTTCTCAATACAAAAAAAATGTGCAATTTTCTATGCCACTGATTATCATATCTATGCATGAATATGACTGTATGCTGTTGTGGCGTATGGCTATGATATGTATTAACCTGCACAACAAAAATAAAGAATTAAAAAAAAAAAAAAAAAACACTGACAGAATCCATGGATGGCAGGCTTTTGAGTGTCCTTGCAAAGAAAGGTGGCTATATTGGTCACTGATTTGTTTTTGTTTTGTTTTTGAATGTCAGAAATGTATATTCGTGAATGTTGAGATGTTATATTGGTTTCACTGGTAAAAATAAATAATTGAAATGGGTATATATTTGTTTTTTGTTAAGTTGCCTAATAATTATTCACAGTAATAGTCACCTGCACACACAGATATCCCCCTAAAATAGCTAAAACTAAAAACAAACTAAAAACTACTTCCAAAAATATTCAGCTTTGATATTAATGAGTTTTTTTGGGTTCATTGAGAACATGGTTGTTGTTCAATAATAAAATTAATCCTCAAAAATACAACTTGCCTAATAATTCTGCACTCCCTGTATAACTGAATCAAGAAACAAAGAAATCGAGAAATTATTGAGACGTTTTGGTTTTGTGATTCAGAGTTCTATACATGGAGTAAAAAAAGAGATGATTGATGGAAAAAAAAGATGATTAGACTTGATTTATTCACAGATCAAGTAAGAAATTACCAACTGATGGAAAAGGGAGGTCAGTAATCTATGTTAATATATTATATATTTATTATATATATAATATATGGGGGCGTGGCCTGCTGCTGAAGCTGAACGGACGCATGTAAGATCAGCTCCGGCGAAAAGTGACCTACAGAGCCATAAACAAGCGGCATACTGAGCGCCAACCACCAAAATCAGACACTTACAGACCGGAGGAGGTAGGCATCATGTCCCAAAGGCAGAAAAATAAAGCGGGGAAAGCTGAACGAGCCTCGTTCTTCCTCACAAAAACGGCGGCCTCCAGGCTGAGAGAGGGCCAGGAGCCTGTCCAAGATGGCGGCGAACTGGGAAGGCGGGAAACCTCTCCCTCACCACACACATCCCCCTCTCGCACGCCAGATGAACAACCCCTGACTATG
Source organism: Pelobates fuscus (assembly GCF_036172605.1). Lineage (NCBI taxonomy): Eukaryota > Metazoa > Chordata > Amphibia > Anura > Pelobatidae > Pelobates > Pelobates fuscus. The sequence goes on along the minus strand of NC_086321.1, from coordinate 241,565,834 downwards.
GGGGGCATCCGTGCCATGATGGAGGAATTTACAGACAACATACAGAGGAACATGAAGAAACAGCTCCAGGAGCTGACAGCTGAACTACATAAAGAAGTGCAGGAGGTAGGAAACCGCACCACACAGATTGAATCAAAACTGGATGAGCATGCTGTGGCCCATAATAGCCTTGCAGATAAAATCCAAGAATTAGATAATATTCTGGAGACACACAGACTAAAACTAGCAGACATGGAAGACAGAGCAAGGAGAAACAATCTCCGGTTCCCTGGAATTCCACAAGCTGTGCAAAATGCAGATCTCCAGGACTACCTGTCCGACCTATTCCAAGCTCTCACTCCAGAAATTCATCCTGACCAATTGATTATTGATAGAGTACACAGGCTGCGCAGACCTAAGCACCTACCGCCCACAGCAGTGAGAGATGTAATTGCTAGAATTCATTTTTTCCATGCCAAGGAAAGGATCATGAGAGCTAGCAGAAACACAGACATGCCTGAAAAGTACAAATCAATTAAAGTATTTGCGGACCTGTCAGCTGAAACATTACACTTCAGAAAGTCCTTGTCGCCCATCACCGCGATCCTGAGAGAACAGAATGTGAACTACCGCTGGGGCTATCCGGCCAAACTCCTGATCTCCCACCAAGATGCAATCCATCTAGTCACAGATGCAACACAAGGCACCCGCAAGCTGAGAGACTGGGGACTGCCTCTCCCACCCGTCGGACCCGAAAAATCAGCAAAGGTCCCGAGAATGTCACCGGAACAACTGAAACACCCGGGATATACGTAACTATACAACACATACACCGTTAAACCTGGCTAACACGAACTGATATATGATGTTAATTAATGCCGACAGGCACTCTCATTTTCAAAATGCAGTACAAACCCCAAAATATCATGGGCCTTACAAGCTCCAGATCTATCATCTCAGCAGCCCTTATAGCTGGTTAGACTTTGACTCTGCCCATTACGCCATTGGTACTACACAAAGGTGTAGACTGCGCAATAGACGTTGTCATCCACAGGCGGCCAGGCGGACACTGCCCAACTGAGAGATTTAACGGGTGTCACCGAACTATATTGGTTATCTTCAGTTTATGTTTATGTATTGATTGTTTGACGAGTTTACATGTATTTAATTTGAAATTGCTCTGAGGTCTCTAGGTGAATGACCGACATGTTAGACGGATTCACCTGCACCCCCCCCACTACCCGCACCTACTGGCTAGGTGTCGAAACGCGGCCCCGATTATGGGAGCCCTACTGGGTACACCACCCACTGACTGACCTGAACCCTCCCCACCCCCCCCACCTTAACCCCCGACATACAAAACTAAAATTGCACCCCCAAATGAAACATTCCTGTAAACTATATCAGTATATAGCGCATAATAACAACTTTAAGATGCCACCACATACAGATGGGGCACGTATTCAAACACTGTTTCTAGAGACGCTGTTAACACAACATGAAATTATTGACTTATAATGTAAAGGGGTTGAATACCCCAGGTAAGAGACATCTTCTATTGCAAGAACTTAAAGCGAAAGGGATTGACATAGCCTGTATTCAAGAGACCCATCTAAAAAACACTAAAACCCCCGAACTGTACGCTAAATACTACCCAACCCAATACCATGCGGTCTCGACAAATAAGACCAAAGGGACATCCATTTTAATTCATAAAGATGTAGCATTCATAGAGCAAGGTAAAAAGATTGACCCTCAGGGCAGGTTCATCATTCTACAAGGCCTTTTCAACAATGCCCAATATACCCTGGTCTCAGCATATTTCCCTAACACAGGAGCAGAGTTTTTTTCTCCACCGCCTCATGCAAAAGATCGAACTATACAGGCTAGGGGGTTTGATCCTCTGTGGAGATTTTAATTTCATCACATCTCCAGAGGAAGATACCACAGCAACTCCCCAAGGAGTGAGGCGTGGACAAATGGTATCCATGTGTAAAGCGATAAATGCACGACTCACACTACACAACCTATATGACAGCTGGAGAGTCCTCCACACTGGGGAGAGAGACTATACTTTCCACTCTAGGGTGCACAATACTTATACCCGGATTGACACCTTCTATGTTGATCAACAAACGCTAGCACAGATCTCCTCCTGTGATATAGGTGAGATAACTTGGTCAGATCATAGCCCTGTATACCTAGAGTTGTTTGACTCGTTCCAATTCAAGGGGAAGGGGACCTGGCAGTTGAATGAGTCATTGCTAAATGATCACACATTCCTAAAACAGGTGAAAGTAGAATTAGAAGAATACTTCCAAGCCAACTCTAAAGGGGAGGTACCCGACCAAACAGTGTGGCTAGCACACAAAGCTGTAGTGCGAGGACTTTTCATTAGGCGTTCCTCATATCTCAAAAAGAATAGACAAAAAACCCAATTAGAGTGTCAAAAACTATTAGCAGTGGCAACGACTCAAAACAAACTAAACCCATCTCCGGCCTTAGCTAAACAGGTGCAGACCCTCACGAGTCAATTGACGGACCTAAATGCAGCGAAAACCGCTTACTTTCTCCAAAGGCTGAAGGCGACCACTTACCACCATAGTGGTAAAGCTACAAAATATTTAGCCAACCGCCTAAAAGCGAGATTAGCACACTCCAAAATCCCCCACTTGCTCACCGCCGAGGGAAGAAAGGTACAAAACCCCATGGACATAGCACAAGAATTCGCAAATTACTATGCAGGCCTTTATAACCTAGAAGACCAACCTGGCATGAATCCCTTAAACGATACCTTGATTCGCTCACACCTAACAGAACTCCCCCTCCCAAGACTAGACCAGTCCCAGCTCTCGACACTTCTTGAGCCGATTACCATAGATGAAGTCCTAAGTACCATCCGCCAACTGCCCACGGGTAAATCCCCGGGGGCAGATGGCCTATCCAACTCATACTACAAAGCCTTTGCAGACATACTTGGCCCGTGGCTGGTAAAGACGTTTCAGATGGCAACTGACACAGGGCAACTTCCCCCAGAAATGCTCCTGGCCACAATAGTGACCCTGCCCAAACCAGGAAAAACCCCAGACCAATGTAAACATTTTAGGCCCATCTCATTGCTGAATACGGATGCCAAAATCTACGCCAAAATATTAGCTAATAGAATGGGTAAAATCCTTCCAACATTGATACATGATGACCAAACTGGGTTCGTGCTGGGGAGGCAGGGGATGGACAACGCTAGAAAACTGTCCCTGGTTTTGGAGAAGATGCGGGGGGCTGGCCCGGGTGGTCTACTACTAGCCTTAGATGCAGAGAAAGCTTTTGACCGCCTGGGCTGGCCCTTCCTTCGACGGGTACTAGAGAGGTTCGGGTTTCCACCGCAATTTATTACCCAGGTATTTGCCTTGTACTCACGCCCCACGGCCCAGGTTCTGCAAGCTGGGTTTAATTCCACACCGTTCAAAATTACAAATGGCACGAGACAGGGGTGTCCCTTGTCACCCTTGCTCTACGTGCTAGCCCTAGAGCCGTTACTCACGGAGATTAGGAACCACCGGGATATAGAAGGGGTTGACTGGCACGGGCAGACGATAAAAATTAGTGCGTTTGCAGATGACATTTTGCTGTATGTCACAAACCCTGAAAAATCCTTACCTATCATAATGAAACTTATAACAGACTACGGGGCGATGTCCTACTACTCTCTTAACGCCACTAAAACGCAAGCACTGGTCCTCCGACTAGACTCGCAGGTACTAACGAGACTGAAGAGAGACTACCCATTCGAATGGAGAACTTGGAATCTAAAGTATCTAGGCCTGACGTTCACTAAGAATCCGAATGATATGTTTCCCTCTAATTACAATAGGGTCTGGAAGGAATGCACGGAGGTCCTGAAGGGATGGGGACAACTTTTTTTATCTTGGGCGGAGCGCATCATAGCACTTAAAATGACCATATTGCCCAAACTTCAGTACCTGTTTAGGAACCTCCCGTGGCAAGCACCAAATTCATATTTTAAAAACATACAGTCTAAGATGTTACAATTCACATGGGGACCGGGACGGGCGAGAATCTCCCAAAAAGTGTTAATGGGACCTGTGAACAAAGGGGGGATGGCATTCCCACACGTCAAATCGTACCACCATGCCGCGATACTGGCATCACTGCTAACCCACCTTACGAACAAAGACCAACCCCAGTGGGTACAGATGGAAAATCAAGCCATAGCCCCTTTCCGAGTGCCTCATTTATTGTGGCTACGGAAAGCCACCAGACCAAGTAACATGACCTTGCCCACGCAACGTAAGTTGGCATTCAACACCTGGGATATAAATAGGCCGCACTTTGAGTCGCATAGCCCACTTTCTCTAGCAACACCTATTGAGGCAATTCAGTATTGTATCCCCACATTCAATGCAGCACCATGGAAAAATAGGGGAGCTATACACTTAGCACACCTGTATAAAGAGGGCAAACTGCTGCCCTTCAAGGAATTAGGCCACATATACAACATCCCACCCGCATCCCAATACTCCCACACACAACTACAGTCCTTTTTACACAGACACGGCAAGGACAAAACACAACAGCGGGCCCATAGAGGGGAACTCTCCACCTGGGAGAAAATTGGGACCGCAGGGGTACTCCCACCTAAATTTAAGCCATTATCTGAATGTTACAAAAGTATCCGACCATGCCAGCCGTTCCACAGTTCCACCCAGGCGCTGCAATGGTCCGCAGACATAAATGCTAACTTAACAGATGACCACTGGAAACATATGATAACCTCGGTGAGGAAACTAGTGAAATCAGCCCCACTTGTAGAACAATACCAAAAAACAATATATAGGTGGTACATGGTGCCAACTCGTCTACATAGACTGTACCCCCAAACACCACCGACGTGCTGGAGATGTACTCGAGACCTGGGCTCCGTCCTACATATCTGGTGGAGATGCCCTAAACTAAAGAGGTACTGGGAAGATGTACAGCAAATTATAACCCAATCTACCAAAACCGACGTAGCCTTAGAGCCCCTAACATTTCTATTGCTGGACATGCCTCCAGACTTACCTGCTATAGTAAAGAAACTGATATACCATATCCTATTGACAGCACAAAGGGTAATAGCGCGATCCTGGAAGTCCCCCACAGCCCCGAAAGCCCTCCACCTTATTCAAGACATAGATAAACAGTTAATTTACGAAACGCAATACACCGCGGCACACTCTCGACAGCAGAAATATGGGGGAGCTTGGGAGATGTGGAGCTCCTGGAGACAGGAAACGGGGGCCACCTGGAATCACTAAACCACTGAAATAACATAGAAGTCTCTCCTAGGTGGCAGCCGCAGATAAGGGGACAAAGGGTAAGGTACACACATAGCTCCCTTGGAGCTCATCAATAGGCAGTACCACAGGGTAGAAATCCACAAAGAAATGCGAGGTCAGAAGAGGACAGGATAGATCGGGAGGGATCTCCCGGATAGTTGCAGGAAAGGCCAGGATTAGTCACGGACGTGACAGGCAATGAATGTGTAAATGAATATGTGAATATGTTATACTCCTTGAGCTGGTGTAGACCAAAAACGCAACAACCTCAAAACACTAATGTACATCTGCAGTAAAAGGATTGTATAAATATACTGGGAATGTAATACAATTTTGTCATGTAACTGTATGTCGACTCCTCCCCCCCCTCCCCAACCCCCTTCTTTCTTCTGTACCCTCACCCCCTCCCCCACCTTTCACTATGACATGTTGAAAACTTAATAAACTTCAAGTTTCAAAAAAAAATATATAATATATAAATATGTTTCCTCCTGTGTTGGTTACCTCTTCTCATTTGATCTGTGAACCAACTCGCATGAAAATGTACTTATGCATATGTAATATTTATATTTTGCAATACACTAATTGGACACACCACATTTCCCAAAGAAGAATTTCCCAAAACATAATTCTTTTTGAGACAAATCAAATTGTACAAATCAATTTATTTTGCCATGCACAAGTATAGTTTCAATATTGCTCTCAATATCATTAACATATTGCAGCACTGAATGTCAAATGCTGGATACTGATATATCTTACTTATAAATTGTTTAACATAAACATAGGTAATAAAAGAAACACAGCAAGCCATGCACCATTACCACTACAATGTTCTGTAGAGATTATGAATCCAAGGGTTCCCTGGTGCTGTCCATTGTAATTAGTCAACCTTTTTTACAATATTCCTTTAGCTTTCTTGGGCTAAGCCCTGCAGTGAAGGGATAGCTCATTGGCTAAATTGCTCTCTGTCAATGAGCTAAACCCTGCATCAGTGTGCTTAGCCCAGACAGCTTCTGACTTTGTGGCTGAGGTAATGGGGTTGGGGAGTTGCACAGGTGGACCCCAGGTATGAAATGACTGGGCTGATCATTCCAACCGAACTACAACTTTGCTTATTTGGATATCGGACATGTTCTGCTATTGGCAAGATTAGTTTACACTATCACTTATCGTGGTAGCTCAGTATAAACTTGATGATACTCCTGAGTTACTTCATTCCAAGTTTGGTAAATACCTTATAAGTTAGGGAAATAATGCAAGGGCTTCTTGACAAAGAGTAGAGTGAATAAAACATTTTGGAAATGCAAGCTGTCAGTAGTTCATAATGTGTATCTCAAGTATCCACTCAATAATTAAAACCCTGGTGGGCTTTTTCAATGGAGGACATTTTATTTAAATATTAAACAAAAGGAATAATATACACCATTAAATGTATCATAGTTACATAGTTACATAGTTACATAGCTGAAAAGAGACTTGTGTCCATGAAGTTCAGCCTTCCTCACATTTGTTTTTTGCTGTTGATCCAAAAGAAGGCAAAAAAAAAAAAACAGTTTGAAGCACAATTTTGCAACAAGCTAGGAAAAAAATTCCTTCTTGACCCCAGAATGGCAGAATGTTTGAACATCTGTATGGACTCTGATAAAACCACTTCTTCAGGCAGAGAATTCCACATCCTGATTGTTCTTACATTAAAAAAACATTTCCTTTGCCTTAGACAAAATCTTCTTTCTTCCAGTCTAAACCTGGTCTTGTGTCCTATGTAAAGTCCGGTTTGTGAATAGATTTCCACACAATGGTTTGTATTGGCCCCGAATATATTTGTATAATGTTATCATATCCCCTCTCAGGCAACGTTTTTCTAAACTAAAAAGGTTTAAATTTGTTAACCTTTCTTCATAGCTGATATGTTCCATTCCTTTTATTAATTTTGTAGCCCGCCTCTGCACTTTTTCTAGTGCCATAATATCCTTCTTTAGAACAGGTGCCCAAAATTGCACAGCATATTCAATGTGTGGTCTTACCAGTGATTTATAAAGAGGCAAAATGATATTCTCGTCCCGAGAATGAATGCCCTTTTTCATGCATGACAATACCCTACTGGCCTTGGCCACTGCTGATTGACATTGCACATTGTTGCATAGTTTGTTGTCTATAACAATTCCCAAGTCCTTTTCGTGTGTTGTTAGACCTAATTCGCTTCCATTAAGGGTATACGTTGCTTGTGTATTCTTTACGCCGAAGTGCATAACTTTGCATTTTTCAACATTAAATTTCATCTGCCATTTGAGTGCCCAGTCCTCCAGTTTATCTAAATCCCTCTGCAGCAAAGTAATATCTCGCGCACATTGTATTATTTCACAAAGTTTTGTGTCATCTGCAAACACTGAAACATGACTTTCAATGCTGTCTTCAAGATCATTTATAAACATGTTAAATACAAGGGGTCCCAGAACAGACCCCTTTGATGACTGATTTGATTTGGTCAGTCATAAAATTGTATGCACTAAAGAGTGAATTATGGAAAACTGAGAAGGGAATTGCAAATTTTAGTCAAGCATAGCTGAAGTGGAATAGTGATTAACTCAATTCTCAATTATCTACAATTCCTAGCTTAGTGAATACGTCTGAATTTGTATGGGTTTGTTTGTAAATTGTGTTGCTTGTACAATGAATATGATCTTTGTTTTACTAGGCTCCTCAATTTTACTTCATAAAAAGGTGCCAATCTGAAGTGCTACGATCAGGCCCGGACTGGCCATCATGCAAACCGGGCAAATACCCGGTGGGCCGCAATGGCCACGAGCCGTGGCCGGGGAGATCTGGCCGACCCATGCAGAGCCAGTGCTATCCGAGAGCCGGCCCCGCTGTGTTCCATGAAGGGCCAGTGGGGAGATCAAATATCTCCCTCACCGGCCCACATGCTGTCAAACGCGGCCGCCGGGAGGGAGAAATGAGGGAGACAGCCAGCCAGGAGAGGAGGACCCAGCGGAGCTCTAACTTGCAGCTCCGCCGGGTTTCTCTCGCGAGATCCGGACGGTTGGCAACCATGGCAACCGTCCGGGTCTCGCGAGAGTGAACTCTAGCCCCACAGGCTAGAGTTCACTTACCACGAGGACCACCAGGGATGGATGTCAGCAGCACGACCCCCCCTTCCAGGCTACAGGTAAGAAGGGGGGGGGGGATATAATGTATTTTTTTTTTTTATTATAAAAAAAATGTTTTCTTCAAGTCTGTAGTGGAAAGTGGGACCACTAAAACCACAGGCAGAGAGGGACGCCTGACCAATTCTGTAGGCCTTCTACAGTAACAATAATGATGATAATGATATTTAATAAGGAATTATGTTTGTCACTTTTCCCCTACCTGTGACACAGACAAGTGTTAATAGAATTAATCCTGTGTGTGTTTTGATTCTGATCCTTATAGCATAGAGGAAGCCCCCATCCTGCCCCTTTCCAAACCTAATGCCAATTCTAGAACTAAATATACATTCAGCAATAACAAACTTTCACCAATACGTTTTAGTATTTATAATACATCACACTTAACAGAAATATCTGCTATACTTATTTATTTAACATCCAGCATTCAGTGGAATTACCTAACACACACACACACACACATCACCATCACACAGCACCCTAACACACACACCACCCTCACACAGCACCCTAACACACACACACACATCACCCTCACACAGCACCCTAACACACACATCACCCTCACACAACACCCTCACACAGCACCCTAACACACACACACACACACACTCATCACCCTTACACATCACCCTAACAAACACAGCACCCTAACACATACAGCACCTTCACTCACACATCACCCTAACACATATAGCACCCTAACACACACATCACCCTCACTCACACACACACTGCACCCTAACACACACACATAAACACACACACACATCACCCTCGCACATGACCCTTGCACATCACCCTAACACAAACATCACCCTAACACACACAGCACCCTCACTCGCACAGCACCCTAATAAACACAGCACCCTAATACACACTGCACACCTCACACACACACACACTGCACACCTCACACACACACACAGCACCCTCACACACACAGCATCCTCACACACACACACAGCACTCTCACACACACAGCACCCTCACACACACACACACACACACACTATACTCCTCACAAATGCACACTACACTCTTCACACACACACTACACACAGCAGACCCAAACACGCTGCACCACTCTCACACACACACAATACTTCCAAATATATATGTATATATACTACAGAACCCCTCACACACATACTGCACCCCTAAACACATTAAGTTTCAGACAAACACTAGATTCCTTACCCAACTCTGGATCATCTACAGATACACACACACTAGATCTCTATATACACTCTGAATCCTCTATGTATACACACACTCCTGAGTCCTTCGATCCCTTACACACAGACACTGCACCACCTACACACACACACACTACATTTCTGACATACACACTCTGGATCCCATATGCACACACTAGATTCCATGTAAGAAAACATAGTGTCTCCATAAATGGGATACAGTGAGTATCCCAATTATGAAAAAACCTGAGACAAGTTTGTAGCAAACATAATGCCAGCATGTTATTAAATTTGCTTGCACTGTGCAGAACAAATACAGGGTCCTTTTCTCATGCCCTGGAAGAGCATTGAACCAACATGCTCACTTTGAGATGGAGATGCTTGTCATTGGGGATGACAAAACACACCCTATCTTGCCCCGTCCCCTTTTCAGTCGGCTGCTGTGAATAAAAAATGCCCGGCCCAAATTTTTTCCCCAGTCCGGCCCTGGCTACGATTATTAATCTGACAGTTAATATCATGTGTCATATATATGCTTACATATGTAATTAATAAAAACAAATTGTCGAAGGCAGAGGCTCAATGGAACATGTTTAAAGGAGTTGTCTAAGCACCAAAACAACCTAAGCTTAATAGTGTACAGATAATGCCTCAGAAGTTTTACTGCACAATTAGAACAATTGCTTTGTTTATTTTCATATTTAGCCACACCTCTGCTAATTACTTCCTGTTTTGTTAATTGAACTTGCATCATACACAAGAGGCTGCTGTAGGCTTTATAGGCAATTATAGAGGGAATAGTCTCCACAGAGTAATCTCCACAGTAGTCTTCTACAGGAAATTAACAGAGCGGAAGACATTATTTTTTTTAATTAAACACACAGTGCAATAATATGAATTTAAAGGTGAGTTAATTTTTAGGCTGTGAGCAGGGAGGTTGTGTGAGCCACTGCAATCATAGGTGTGGTAAGGTGGCATATAAAAAGCAAATTTAGATTCTAAATGGCAATTGAACAGTTAGCAACCAGGGGCATGATCGATATACCTAAAGTTGTTTTGGTGTCCACTTAAAGATGTGCAGTACAAAAATCCCTTTAGGGTTAATGGAATTCAACTAGTGAAGGGAGACACTGAGTGGAGAGAGACATCGATAAGATGTCCTTTCAAGCAGAAGATAAATGAAGCTTTATTATTGAGAAAACAAAGCACAGACATCCTCAAAGTAAGATTGAGGCTTGATACTGTAGCTCCCTGTGATATACAGATCTAAATAACTATTGATCACTGTGGCTACATTGTGAACGAATGCATCAAGTAGGGACGGTGGTGGTTATTTGTTTATTATTATTTAACAAAAAAGTACAAGATTTTAAGTATTTTGTTGTATGTATTTGTTAGCATATAACTTTACATTTTATCTTTATAAATTAATTTGTCAAATTAAGATCAGCCAGAAAAAAAATGTCAACTGTATAAACATTTCTATAGGTGTAAAAGTGGATCATGCTTTTTTTCATTGGTTTTTTTTATTGGAGATTTTCATTTTACACACATAATTTGCTTTCATGTGTAGATTTTCTCAGTCATCAAATTCCAATTCTAGCAGCCTTCTTATTGGGAGAATTAATGAAGATATGTGAACTCAAAGTGCACGCAAGCTTTTGCTGAAAAGATTTTTGTTTAATTCAAGTAAATATATTGACAGTGAAACAAGAGACCTAGACATAGCATGGCACATTCACCTTTTTGATACATATGCATTTCTCAATCAGGTACTGGATTTAAAGTCAATGGGAGGATGGTGTAGGGCATATTGCTAGACAGCAAGCAGGGCCAGGACATTGGTCCTAAGCTGCCTGAGCAATGTTGGCTGTATACCTGGGGGGCCTGGATACAGACTTACAGCAACTGGCCCTTCACTGAGGGCTATGCTTGCACCCCTCAGAGGACTGGTGATCTTTAGATCAGATGTGGCTGATCTGGATGCTATTGGAAGTAGCTCTCATAATGCTTTGCCTGTTTTACATGTGGTAGGTATGGGTGGTGTAATTCTACTGTGGCTGGTGGCTGTTTTTTGATCAACTTTATTTTAGATAATATCTCATAGAATAATGGGAAAGACCTTCCTAACGTGTCAATTAATTAATATAAGCTTCTGCCTGCCTATTGTTTCATGACATAGAAACAGATATTTGCACAGTGTCCAGATCAACATAAGCTCTTGATGAGATTGCAGTCTCTATATATAAAATTGTAATTAATTTATAGGTTTTTAATAATTGAAAAACTTCTTTATTTTGCTATTAAAAATATTGTATTTTTTCCTTCTAATGCTGATTTATTGATAGTCTTTTTATGGAACATAAATATCCAAAAAACTTGAAGTTTTGAAAATAAACTTGAAAATAATTTCTGATGTTCACTTAACAACTTCATGACAAAGTACTTTTGGCTAGAAGCAATATTAACATAACACTTATTTGAAACATGAAATGCATAATTACTAGACCTGGATATTTTCGGTTTGCCCGAATGCATTCAGAAGAAAATTATTTTTTGGTTCAATATTTGTCCAATAATTTGACTTGGGATTTTCATTCAAATGAATGAAATGATCACCGGCATATCTATCAGTGTTTTTTTTGTTTTCAACATAAGCAGATATGTGGTAAAGTACTCTGTGTATAAAAGTAGGCGCTTAGGGTATAACAATTTGAAATGTCAATCTATTAGCTGCTGCAACACTGTTCTGTAGATCTCTCTAATCCACCAGATATAGAAGTATAGAAAACCAGAGAATTAAGAGGAAGTTAACAGAGAACATCCACCATAAATCCCTTAAGTGGGGCGCTAAATAATGATACTTACCCCTTAAAATAGGGGTATCAGATAATCCAATGGAGATACATATAAAAAAGAGGAAAAAATCTAATAGTAAAGTATGTAACAAACTATACAAACAACGCAAAATTTGTATAAATCAATGTTTCTGGAGAAATCACTGGAAGCATAGTTTGCAAGTTCAAAGCAGGCAGCTTGTGAAAACTTCTTGAGAAACTGCAAAAGACCTGCAGCAAGACTTGGCGTCAACAGGCACTGAGGTGTCACATATCCTTCATATCCATGTTGGTACATGCCGGCCGCTGCGGACCCACGCAATTATATAACCCCACGTTCATCCACGGTAAAGACGACGACGATGGGTGATGTCACGCAAAAGACGCACACGCACATTTTGGGTTCAAGGGCTAGGTATAGCCAGTCGGATCTGCAAGAGGGTTATTTAAACTCACTTATTCCTTAGCTCATTGCCCTGTCATGGTTTCCCTTAGATGGTTATCCGAGAGTGTGTTCCTGATCATGTTTTTCAGTTTTTTTACTTTGACTTCCCTGATTTCTGGTACCCTTGACTTTTGGCTTTTCCTTATCGCTGTGTCTCGTTCTGTGTCCCTGACCGTGGCTAGTTTTCTGACTATTCTCGGGTACATTAAGTCCGGTCATTCTAAGGTCTGGTAAGACATTACCCTTAGTTCTAGGTGTGATGCTATTCTGCATGCTGGATCAATATAATCCTGACATGAGGTCTCCGTGAACACAGTAAGGCATGTATTAAAACTCAGAAGATATCCATGCCAGTACTCCAAGACATATATAAATAAGCCACAGAAGTTTTGGGATTCTGTTCTGTGGAGTGATGAAACAAAACTCGAACTTTTCGGATCAATGGATCATAGGTATGTCTGAAGGAAGAAGAATGAAGCATATGCTGAAAAGAACACTCGGCCTACAGTTAAGCATGTGGTGACTTCAGGACTTCTTTGAATCCTCTGGCACTGGAACCCTACAGTGCATGGAAGGCAAGATTAATTCATTGAAGTATCAGGAAAACCTAGGAGAAAATATCATGCCATCTGTGAGGAAGCTGAAGCTTAAGCTTCATTTTACCTTCAAACAAGACAATGATCCCAAGCATACCTCAAATTCCATCAAGACTTGGTTGTAGAAGAAGTCCTACGGTGGCCTTCACAGTTACCTGACTTGAACCCAATAGAAAATCTCTAGTGGGATTTGAAGATCACAGTTATAGCATGCAAATCCAAGAATATTACTGAACTGGAGGCCATTGTTTATGAGCAATGGGCTAAGATTTCTCAAGAGTGCTGCCAAAAGCTGGTATCTGGCTACGCATCTCATTTGCTGCAGGTCATAACAGCAAAAGGGTGCTCTACTAAGTACTAAAGATGCTTTCCATGAAGGGGTTGAATAATTTTGAGAATGGAGAAGTCATCATAAGTTGCATTTTCAGGTGAATTTGGGAAAATCACTTGAATCATTGTTTATGTTGATCTATATCAATTGCTTTTGTTTGATTTGTTCATTGCAAACAGCTAGAAGTCTGTAAATTTTGATAATAAACTTGATTTTCAATGGGGGTTGAATACATTTGATTACAACTTTATTTTAACCTAGTGGAATCCCCCAGACTCTATCAGACAAAGATAATGTGTGCATCTGTGAAACCTATTGAAAACTTCCAGTTTGCCTGGAATATGTAACCAAGTGGACAGTGGACTAAACTGTTTTTGATCTGGTTACTGAACTACAAATACCCTGCAAATAGATGATGTGTCCAACTGTGTAACCTGTTGGAAACTTGCAGTTTGTTCAAACCAGGTAGACATGGGGTTAGACTGATTCGATCTGGTGACTGAATGGAATGACTTGGAATGTGCTGGACATTGATGTGTTGAAATGTACTTTGCTTTACTGTTGGCAATAGCAATGCAGATAAGTATATATGCTCAAAATGCCACATAGCAGGTAGGGCATAGGGAACTTCAAAACCTTCTTTTCAGTAATACAGGTGTCTTACTCACATCCAAAGGCTTTCTTTTTTAACCAATTAATGTGAAACTCATAATTAACCCTTAAATGGATTTTAACTATTTGAAGCACTAGCATCCAGCCAGAAAATGCTTTGGTTTTTTTTTTAAATCTGGTTCCGGAATTTGAAGCATCCAGGCCCAAATTTGAAGCATTCAATCCATTTTCAGCCATCCAATGGCATTTGGTCAGTCTGAAATAACTTCTTATGGACAATGTTTGGCTAAAGCAACGTTTAAAGGACACAATTATTATTTCAATCATTTCATGTATGTTTTCCTAGAAAACAAGGAACTTTCAAAGTGACCAAAAACATTTGAGCTCCAGTGTAGCAGTCATTGTGTTCCAGTGATAGAACTATATATAGTGCAACAGGGGCATTTTCACTAGGCCTACCATCTGCCACTAATCATGGGTGTGAAACCAATGAGGACAACTGTCCTGTTAATTTGTTCCAATGTATATCTCACATCCTGGATGCCATTGCCTTGTTTTTTTACTTTTGTATTTTCATTTTGACCTATTGTTCTGTTTACATGATTCTCATAATCTGTAGTAAGCAGTGGAGGACTTTATCAGCTTCTGATTTGAGACGGCATTTAAAAAGGCTGTACTTATGGCAAAGAAACAGAGATGTCATCAAGGAACAAAGACATAGTGAGATAAGGAGTATGCAAGGTGGGATAAGTGACATAAAGATGTGTTTGTGTGGGAATAACTGAAACATGGATGTAGACAGTTTGTGAATGTAAGTGAGTGATGGCATGCAATTAAAAATCCTTAATGGGGTAATGAGGGGGGAGTACAGAGCAGAGTTGCTAAACCTTACATAAATAATGTTCCAGGAAATATAACTATTAAAAGGTGCACAATAATCATTGCACAGTCACAAAAGTCACAAAAGAGACAGTGGCCTCCAGGAAAATGGCTAGTCATAGCATCCTGTGCTGGCCCTGGCAAGGTTAGATGGTAAGAGTGCCATCATCTCCCTTACAGATTGCTAAAACTGGGAGAAAGGAAGAAAGAGGCACAGAAAACTGTTGGTATTGCATAGGGATGACACAAATTGAAAAGGGAATAGACACAACATTAATGTAAGGCTAGACAAGAACAATTAGGCAGAGATAAACCAAAAGAAAAGTTTGAACTCTGATTAATCCCATTAAGAAATTACTTTTGTAACCTTTCACTGAAAACAAAGCATGGACACAACACCTCATCACCTCAGAAATGAATGTACTAGGAGAGAGACAGACTAGAGAGTCAAGCAGGCTAAAATACTCATTCGTTCTGAGTGGCAAATAGCATTTGGGTCTGAAGACCCACACTGGTTATTAAACTGAGTAAATAGAATGGCACTAATAAAGATGTTGGCTTGGGAGCAATCTAAGTCCAAAGCTAATGCCCTATACATATACATAGAAAGGACATTCATCAAATAAGCATTTTAAAAAACAATCCCAAGAAAATCAAACAAAAAGTTAAAATCATGTTAAAAGAATGTCATGACAATGGGAGAGCAAAACATCCTTTAAAAAAAAAAAAATGAATATAAGTTAAATACATTTTGACTTTAGAAGACCCTAGGAATAGATCATAGCTTAGAAGAAAGGGACCCATGAGAGAGGTAATAGGGAGGTGGAGATTGGTATGCAAAATTTGGGACAGCCCAGCAGGGGCACATATAAGCCTTGTATTTGGATGTCACATCCTCGTACCCTTGAATAATTTTCAAGCTGCTGGTTTGTGTATTGCTCTTTTCTTTCTTTTGTTTCATTCAGAAACTCATACCTAGGACTCCACCATCTTCTCTAGCTGGACATCACAGTTACTTGTCACTGCGTCTCAGTATTCAGAGTTATCTGCACAGCCTTCAGGTGAGCTCCCTCTTACATCTTACATTACATTCTCTCCTGTTCTTTCCTCTCCTCGAACACCTAGCTTACCCGGGGTTTCTACTGTGGGGTCATTTACTGGATTTATGGCAGGTTTAAAGGGTTTCTTGGCTCATTGGAAAAGTCACTCACAGGTTTCTGTCCCAAATGTTAGTGTTGGCTTTCTGCGGTTAGGTGTGGTGGCATGTGCCTCTGTTTTTTGACATACCTGTGCTACAAGTGGAACATTGCTGTTCTGTCTGCAGTTGACCAGGCTGGCCCAATCTCTGATTTGGTGAGGAGCCTAGCGTATGTTTGTTTTGAGGGCCCTTAGGTGCTCATTTGAAGCTGGACGTGTGGAACAAACTTTGGAATATTTGGATATTTTTACCCTTTTGCTGTTTTCATATAGATAAGTCGGTTAAGGGTAAAGAGCACTGTAAGAAAGGGTCTGCACTATTTCAGGGTGGGCCGGCAGAGTTAACCAAGCCACTTCTTAGGCTTCCCACAAGTCAGGAGTTTGTTGGAGTTACAATGAAGGGCAGTGCAGGTGGAGTGCTACATGCTAGATTTGGCAAAAGTGCTCCATATGCGAGGGTACTCACTAGTGATGTCCCGAACGGTTCGCTGGCGAATAGTTCCTGGCGAGCATAGCTTGTTCGCGTTCGCCACGGACGGCGAACATATGCGATGTTCGGTCCGCCCCCTATTCGTCATCATTGAGTAAACTTTGACCCTGTACCTCACAGTCAGCTCCCTCCCAGACCCTCCCACCTCCTAGACAACATACAATTTAGATTAATTCTGAAGCTGCATTCTTTTTTTTGTATTTTTTTGTGTTGTGTTTATTATACATTATCCTCCATAGCCAGTAACCTGTGTTTAATATACATTATCCCCCATAGCCAGTAACCTGTGTTTATTATACATTTCCCCCCATAGCCAGTAACCTGTGTTTATTATACATTATCTCCCCCATAGCCAGTAACCTGTGTTTATTATACATTATCCCCCATAGCCAGTAACCTGTGTTTATTATACATTATCCTCCCATAGCCAGTAACCTGTGTTTATTATACATTATCCTCCCCATAGCCAGTAACCTGTTTTTATTATACATTATCCTCCCATATCCAGTAACGTGTTTATTATACATTATCCTCCCATAGTCAGTAACCTGTGTTTATTATACATTATCCCCCCATAGCCAGTAACCTATGCATATTATACATTATCTCCCCCATAGCCAGTAACCTGAGTTTGCGGTTGTGCAAATGGACTGTTTGCGGTTGTTTGCGGTGCGTTAAACGGGGAGTTTGGTCTGTCACTGTGAAGCGGGCATAACCCTTACACTACCTGATCGATACAACATCATACCTGATGTTTTAAAGCACGTTATTCCAAACAATGTAGGAATGTTAGGTGATTTATGCCCTTTATGGATTAAAACCAGACTCTGCATCAACTATGTAATTTTCCATGGGAGTTTTGCCATGGATCCCCCTCCAGCATCCCACAGTCCAGGTGTTAGTCCCCTTGAAACAACTTTTCCATCACTATTGTGGCCAGAAAGAGTCCCTGTGGGTTTTTAAATTCGCCTGCCTATTGAAGTCTGTAACGGATCACCTGGCACCCCGACTGAGTACCTCCGTTAATGGATGCTCCTAGTGCTTCCTGAGGACTCCAAGCACTCTGGCAGACACCACAATCACCGAATCCGAGAAACCTTTTAAATTCTCCCAAGCATATGAATGCTGTAGACCATTGAATAGGAACCATACGAATAGGCTTGTACTCCTAGCAGTCAACTGGAACAGCATGCAATAAATCCTTCCCCCCAATAATGAGACGACACATCACTTTGAGGGTAAAACAGGAACTCTGGACTGGCTCATCCAGCCTGGCTTTTATTTCCAACTCACACATACAGGCCACACCCAGGGGGAGGCATAAAAGAACCAATGACATAGATGTAACCTCCCACACATCCCCTCCCCTTAGTGTGACACATAATCCCATTATGCATACAGTGTAAAATATACTTTTACACAACTTTCATAACTTTAAAACCATACATCACATTCACATAAAAATACATATCCACAATCAATCCATTCAGGGGAACAACATATTAAAAAATGGCATGAATCCGACCAGGGGTTCAAAAGTTACTAAAAGTATCTTTTGTTCCTTTCTGGCTGGCAGAAAAACATCCCCACAATGCACCCTGGTTTCCTCCCTTCTGCCCTGGAGTTAATTGGAGAAGTAATCCAATTACCCAGGACTAAAGGCAGACTCCATTAACCACATGGTTGCAAAACGACATAAAACACTTTAAAATACATAAAGTCACATTTACACATAACACACAGACATTTCACCTATCCCCAGATAGCTGGGATCTGCACGCACAAAACTACCGAATAGCGCGCAGATCCTACTCACACAGTACAATTGCCATGGAGCTAAAGTCTTTCCCATAGTCTTTCATTATATGAATAGGCTCCATGGTATGGCTATCTGGGGTATCACATTCCCATAAAGTCTGGTCCATAGTCCAAAGGCAAGAGGCGGGCAATCAGCCCCCTCCAAGGACACGTGGCGAGGTCGGTTTCGCCACAAAGTCTATGGCGGTTCGCCCGTTCGCGAACATTTGAGGAAGTTCGCGTTCGCCGTTTGCGAACGTTAAATGTTATGCTCGCGACATCACTAGTACTCACCTCTTGTCCCATTGTTGTCGTCAGAGTAGGAGGAAAGGACCTGGTGGAAAAGGGGAAGTCGCTGGTGATCATATAAAGGATGCTACCTTTACTCGACTTAAACTACTCTAATGGTCAAGTACAGCTCTTTTGGAGGACAGTTTTTGTCTTGGATTCCGATTCCGTTTTTTTTGGAAATGTTTTTGTTGTGAGAGCTAATCTTCATTCTTTGCATAATCACTCTGAGGCGGCTCCTTGCAAAAGAAATTGAGTTGAGTAGAGTGGCCATCCGCTTTGTAGTTCACCCTCTACCTGATTTTGTGTGTCTCCATTGGGGCTTGTTCTAAAAAAAGGAGCTGGGGAAATTCCATCTTATTCATCATTTGTCTCATCCTACGGGTGGATCAGTAAATGATGGAATAGACCCAAACCTTTGTGTGGTTAGTTATACCTCTGATTGTGCAGTTGATTTGGTTAAGAGGGCCGGTGTGGGTGCACTGACAGCCAAGATGGATGTACTGTACAACTGTACTGTTGACCCCTTTTGGGCTTCCTTCTTGACAGTAAATTGTTTGTGGACAAGTGCCTGCCTGGGGTGTTCCATCTCTTGTTTTTATTTTGAAACTTTCAGTACTTTTTTGGAATGGGTAATCAGGAAGGAATTGAGAGTTGACTATATAATCCATTATTTGGATGATTTTTTTCTGTGTTGGCCTTCATGATTCCAATTAATGTTTTACCTTGTTGGAGACTGTGATTAAGTTATTTGGATTGAAATTGATTTTGAATGGCAATTCTGAAGTTTGACGCGGGACAAATTGGATTACCTTTGGCGATCCGTTCTTTTTTTCTGTCAGCTAAGAAGGTGACTATTGAGAATCTGCAGTCTTTGTTGGGGAAGCTCAATTTTGCCTTTTGTGTTTTGCCCTTGGGGCTCATTTTTTCACGTCTTTTCTCATTGGCAAAGGCAAGGGGATCCGCATGCCTCATTCATGCCTCATTCATTTGTCAGATTGTTCACTCACTTGAAAGTGGACCTTATGGTTTGGAATGTCTTTTTACAGTCCATTAATGGGGTGTCTTTCTGGAGTTTTTGTCTAATGCTGATTTGGAATTAGTCCAGCCTTACTAGAAATTTAGAATTGTTGTACCTCTTCCCCATCATGGCTGTGGTTGCCATTTGGGGGTTTAGTATCCAGGATAAAGTGATGACCTTTCATACTGACAACATGGGTGCTGTTCATGCTATCTCCAACCTGTCCACTTCCTCTTTACCTGTTGTATGCCTTTTACATAATTTGGTTTTACTTTGTCTTTGTTTTAACATTTGGTTCAATGCATTGCATTCCCATTTTGATTGTTAAAAATTCAGGACCCTGACACGGCATGCCAATTTTGTGGGGAGCCCATGTCCCAAACATTAGTGGAAACTGAGGCTCAATGGATAGCCCTTTTGGTCCAGGCTATGTATCCATTGGTACTTGGGTTTGCTAATCTAAGGTGTCATCTGGTTAATTTGTTGGGTTTTTTTTTGTCCATGCACAGCCAGGATTCTCCTATTTATACTTGTCTTGAAATATTTTTGGTGTTTTTGTCTGATTTACCTGAGCAGGGGTTTTCTCCTTGTTGGGGAGGAAGGTTGTGGCAATGGAATTTCTGTTTAAACTGTTGGGTTTTCCAGACTTTACTAAGATTTTATTGCGAGTTAGACCTTGCAGGTCATGAGGAAGGGCATGGGTTCTCCAGATGTGAGATGCTCTATCTCTTTCCATTTGCTTTGAGACTTGTTTGGTATACTGCTTTTGGTTTGCTCCTGTCTGTATGCGATTGCCTTATTCAAAACAGCATTCTCATTGGCTTTTTATGGCACTATGCGTAGCTAAAACATAATTAAAAGCTCACGACTGGCACTATCAAACCTTATTTTTATTGTTATTGGTATTTACATAGCGCCAGCTTATCCCACAGTGCTTTACAATAAAAGGAGAAACCTAATATAGTAAGTCTCGTAGAAGACGCATTTCAACCTAACAAGGTCTTCTTCCATGTGCTAGAGATTTTTCATGGATCTTTGACTTTATAGCCCACAGGTGACCCCTTCTTAAAATAACAGTAAAAAATAGTGATTCCCAGTAGAGCATATATTGAGTTTGTTTATTTTGCAACAAAATAATTAATGTGGCACTACCCTTAGAAGTTAATTACAATGTAAGCAGATTGTAGCAAGATCTAACTGAACTCTAAACCAAATGCGCTTGTATGTATCAGTATTTTATGTATTCTGCAGTGTTTAGGGATAAAATTGAAAATATTTAAAAAGATATAGAAAAAACACACATACTTAAATCAAGCAGGAAAGTAGTAACAACCAGGCGGATCTGCATGTATGATTAAGATTTGCTATACTGTGCCTTGAAGGGCACCTATTTTCTGAGTTAAAGCTAATGGCTAATCCATTGGCAGTTCAGTCTGGAATATTTAAAAAAAAAAAAAAGAAGCTTAGTGCTACTCCACCAGTTACACAGTCAAAGGTACATGGTAATTTGTTTGGATTCGTGTGGACAGAGAGCAGATTCCTGAACAAATCTAAGTGTTTAGAGCTGGAGTTGGAGCACACTGAGCTGGTCACACAGCTTTTCAGGGGGAGTTTAAGTCCTCAGACAGACTTTTATGCCCTGAACTAGTATGGACTTTTTATAAAACTAAGGGCAGTTCGAACACACAGTTGCAATGTCATATGAAATGGTCAGAAATTACATCACTAGAAGGGCGGAAGAGGGCGTCACTAGATGGGCGTTTAAGTTAACAGTCCTATTTCCATTTTTGTTCAAATTCATGGTGGTATCACCATTACATATGCTCAGCTGGTAAATTCCCTCCAAGTTTTCTTACCTGATGGGGTTCATCCCACAGACATGGGTTTGGACATTTGTAATGCTTGTATTCAGGATTGGTGTCATTGATTCTCTGTGCTTACCTTTCACACAAAGTACAGGTGAGGTTAGAATGTGCATGACTGCTGATGCTGGAATGATGCTGGTTTGGCTATAATATGAGCCCATAATGGAGCGTTGGTGCCATAATGATACAAAGTATACTAGGAGAAACATTTTGGTCTGAACTGCAATATGTTCAAATTCCTAATCTCCTAGTTGAAATACCTCTAAATAATGAAACAAATGATATGTGCAACAGCCAAACATGTTCACTTTGATTTGTATTCTAAATTCCACCCTGGAGCAATTAATTTCCTAATAAGCTTTTTGGTACCAAATTTCTAAACAGCCAAACCGACACATGGCAGAAATTTGGGCATCCAAGTCTTTTCTTCTTGTTTTTGTAGCCCTTAGTAAAATGCAAACTTAACAATGTTTAGCTGACATTAACACCAGCATTACGAATTTTGATTTAATTTAATATACCACAATTTTTTTTATTTTATTTTTTATTTTCGTTATAAACTATAATAAATTATGTATTTAGTCCAATATTCCAATACTATTAGTAGTAACTAATTAACATTTTACATGTCCTGGCACTACACCCGAAGGCAAAAAAACAAAACAGTTAATCTGCCCTTCTATTGAATGAACTCCACTTACTCTGACACTCTGTCATCGTGAATTTAGGCATTTCCTTACCAACTAAACTCTATGTGGCCAATGCAGTTTGTACATTATGTTTTTGGAATGGAACATTGGGGTTTACCTTTTTCTATTTTCCTTATTTTCTATTTCATATAAGACAAAAAAGATAGCTAGCTAAGATTGTTTTTTTTTTTTATTAATTGTAGGCTATTCTCTCTTTTAATTATTTGGTTTTAGATATGTTAGACATCTTTCTAATTGTAATACCCTCTTGCTACTGATTGTTTTACATATTCAAGAGTGAATAATGGTTTGTAAATATTTAAGAATTGTTAAATATATCCTTTTTTAATATATGACCAAAGCAACCTAAACACTACAACTCACAGCAAGATACCTTTCAATGTTTATCTTTTTCATATTTTTTTAGGAAATCCAACATCAATTGATGAATGGAGCAAATTAACCTCTCCACACACACATTATATGTAGAGGCAATGTTAGTCAAGTATTGGATAGGTATAATAACACCACTTTGTAAATTTAATTAAAACTTCATCACATATATGTGCATCAGAATGGGGGAGCCAAAGCCCCCCCATGTCAAAATAGTAATCCTGTCATTATGATGTTACTCATTATCTCAGCAGAGGCTGGTGATGATAAGATAGCTGATTTTGATAAATGGATATTTAAATATGTGATATCATCTACTCAAGCAAAAATTTAAATTTAAACATCACTAACTGATTCTGCCTTACCCCCTATGTACTGAGAGAGGATTTATGGTGCCATTGTAGATCACCCCATAGACTTAGTTGGTGCCTTGGACCACAATTTATATACTTAACTACTCACATACCCCAGTTCAGAGGATTTGGAAGAGCACATGTACAGCATTTAAAAGTGGGATACTCCTGTCCATGGAAAGCTAATTATTTTTCTTTATATTTTTTTTTACTTAATGTAAAAACTGCTCAGGGCTTAATAATTCAAGAATTTCCTAATCTTGACATTAGAAAATATAGATGTTATTAAATAGAGTAGGCTCATATTATGCATAGACTTTCTTAACTTAACTCCAGCAGCAAAGAAATTTAAATAAAGTTTAGTGAATAACAGAAGAAAAAACAGTCAAGTAACTGAAGTGGAACATTCAATAGCCAGTCAACATCCAGCCTAGTCTTTATATTGAATGATCCCCAATCTTCTTCCTCTTTCAAGCTGCGGCTCTAGAAGAATAGTCCAACCGAATAAATTCCTAGGAATAAGTAACACATAAACAATGGAAATTCCAAACTGGACCAAGCTGAAATACAAATAAGAGGGTGCATTAATCAGAGATATAATACTCGCCTCCTGTCTTTAACCCCTTAAGGACAGAGCTTCAGAAGCTTGACTTACGCTTAATGACACAAGCAATTTTTGCATTTTCTTGCTGTTTGCGTTCAA
The DNA here is from genome assembly GCF_036172605.1 of Pelobates fuscus. NCBI lineage: Eukaryota > Metazoa > Chordata > Amphibia > Anura > Pelobatidae > Pelobates > Pelobates fuscus. Next base: position 241,541,657 of record NC_086321.1, on the reverse strand, counting down.
CTGCAATTTGCATCTCTCTCATTTATTGCACCGACACATATTATATACTGTTTTTTAAAGGACAGAAAGGGCTTTAATTTGATATAACATATATATATATAAATGCTTACTTATTATAAAAAAAATACAGAAAAATGCAAAAAAAAGAAAAATATTGGTTTTTTTTTACAGTTTTTGCAATCATAATGTGTGCATAATTAGTGCAGGTTAAGGAAAGTAATTAAAAATAAATTCATTTATTTGTTCTGATTTACAGAATATATAATGTGTCTGGGATTTTAAGTTTTTTTTGGTAGTTACAGGTCACAAAGCACAAGGAGCAAAATAAAATTTTAATGTGGAGCGATTTTAGAATTTGGTATGTTTGTCTTGTAAGCCTAATAGCCATAAAATAAAACAAAATTGCCACACAAAAGTATATATTTATATAAAGTAGACATCACAGGCTATTTACCTAAGGTTGTTTTGACACTTTCTACGTAGCCATTTTACCGCCAACCTCTGCTAAATATTGGAGTAAAATTGTGTTTTTTGGGGGTTTTCGCACACAAACGTATAACAAAGAACTTCTCATGTGTATTTTGTAAAGTTGGTGTGTGCTATTCCTGTACAAAGTTTTATTATGTGTTCAGTTACTTCTGCTGAGTACAACGGTACCCCCATTGTATGTCTTTGGCACTATTTCGTGAAGCTACAGTGCCATATAGGAGACCTGTCCTTTTCAGTATTCACAGTAGAATTTTGAGAGACGGATTTAATGAGCCTATGCTTCTATTTGGGGTATTATAACAGTTTGACTGTTCAAAAACCCCCACAAAGGCCTACCATTTGTAAAAGTAGACACTCCACGGTATCTCATAAGGTGCATATTGTGCCTTAACATGACCCCATTTTTTTACCATTACATGCCAAAGTATGTGGTAAAAAATAATTTTGTGCATTTTTTACATACGGATTGCATTTTTGCTGGGCATTTTGTATATTTCATATGTGCCACTAAGTTCAAACCCCCCAAATTATGCTCAGCTAAGTCTTCTGAGTAAAAGGACACCCCCATTGTATGTCTATGGCACTATTTCGTGAAGCTACAGTGCCATACAGGAGACCTGTCCTTTTCAGTATTCACAGTAGAATTTTGAGAGATGGATTTAATGAGCCTATGCTTCCATTTGGGGTATTATAACAGTTTGACTGTTAAAACCCCCCCCCAAAGGCCTACCATTTGTAAAAGTAGACACTCCAGGGTATCTCATAAGGTGCATATTGTGCCTTAACATGCCCCCATTTATTTACCATTACATGCCAAAGTATGTGGTAAAAAATAATTTTGTGCATTTTTTACATACGGATTGCATTTTTGCTGGGCATTTTGTATATTTCATATGTGCCACTAAGTTCAAACCCCCCAAATTATGCTCAGCTAAGTCTTCTGAGTAAAAGGACACCCCCATTGTATGTCTATGGCACTATTTCGTGAAGCTACAGTGCCATACAGGAGACCTGTCCTTTTCAGTATTCACAGTAGAATTTTGAGAGACGGATTTAATGAGCCTATGCTTCCATTTGGGGTATTATAACAGTTTGAATGTTCAAAAAAACCCCACAAAGGCCTACCATTTGTAAAAGTAGACACTCCAGGGTATATCATAAGGTGCATATTGTGCCTTAGCATGCCCCCATTTTTTCACCAATATATGCCAAAGTATGTGGTAAAAAATAATTTTGTGCATTTTTTGACATACGGATTGCATTTTTTCTGGGCATTTTGTATATTTCATATGTGCCACTAAGTTCAAAACCTCCAAATTATGCTCAGCTAAGTCTTCTGAGTAAAAAGACATCCCCAATGAATGTCTTTGGCACTATTTTGTGAAGCTACAGTGGCATATTGGAGACCAAGCCATATCAGTTTTTACAGAACTTTGAATTTTGACGCTAGGCCTATGTGCAATTTCCAAGCATCTTCGTAAGTTTTGAATTCAAACTACCCCACAAAGGCCTACCATTTCTTAAAGTAGACACCCCAGGGTATTTCAAAAGGCATATTTTGAACCTTAGCGTGGGATAATCTTTCCGCTAGCTTGTACCAGGTGTAGTGGTAATGAGCGTTTTTTCTGCCTTTTTGACACACAAAGTGAGTTTGCACAGTATATTTTGCAAATCTTATGTGTGCTACGACTGTATAATACTTCATATGTTGCTCAGCTATGTCAGCTGAGTATAAAAATACCCCCGTATGTACCTTTGCCAGGTATATGTGGACATCGGAGGGGCACATTTGGGACACAGCCATTCCATTTTTTTCAAACTTTAAATTTTTACGCTGTGCCCATGTCCCATTTTAGAGTATTTTACCAGGCTATATAATCCAAATACCCCATAAAGCCATACCATTTCTTAAAGAAGACATCCCAGGGTATTTCAAAAGGCATATTTTGAACCTTAGTGTGGGATCATTTTTCCGCTAGCTTGTACCAGGTGTAGTGGTAATAAGCGTTTTTTCTGCCTTTTTGACACACAAAGTGAGTTTGCACAGTATATTTTGCAAACCTTATGTGTACCACCACTCTATAATACTTTATATGTTGCTCAGCTATGTCGGCTGAGTACAAAAATACCCCCGTATGTACCTTTGCCAGGTATATGTGGACATCGGAGGGGCACATTTGGGACACAGCCATTCCATTTTTTTTCAAACTTAAAATTTTTACGCTGTGCCCATGTCCCATTTTAGAGTATTTTACCAGGCTATATAATCCAAATACACCATAAAGCCATACCATTTCTTAAAGAAGACATCCCAGGGTATTTCAAAAGGCATATTTTGAACCTTAGCGTGGGATCATTTTTCCGCTAGCTTGTACCAGGTGTAGTGGTAATGAGCGTTATTAAATTAATTTTTTAACTTTTTAAAACTTTTTTACTTTTTAAAACTATTTTTTCAACTTTTGTTTTGCTTATTCATTTTTTTAAAGTTTCCTAAACTTTCGTAAAACTTTTTTTTACAGATTTAACATTTTTCTAAGCTTTTTCTTTTACCGTTAACCCCTAACTAGCAGTAAGCAGCACTAACAGTAAATTCCCCATTTTCCCATAACTCCCACCCACCCCAGCTAGCAAAATATTTAATTATACAATATTTAAATTAGTTAATTAAATTAATTTAACCCCTGAGGGTTAAAAAATAAATAAAAGTTAATCGTCAGGGGTTAAAAAAAAAATTAGATCACAGTATAATACTGTGATCTGTATTTTGATCACTGTAGGTAGTGATAGACTGGCAGGGAAGGGGTTAATTTTTATTTGGACTGGGTAAAGGGTTTATTTTTTTTTTTTTTTTTACTTAAACGTTATTAAAACTTTTTTTAACTTAATTTTTTAACTTTTTAAAGCTTATTTTAAAACTTTTTTTAACGTTAACCCCTAGTTAGCCTAACACTAAATCCCCCAATTCCCCACTAACTTCCACCCTCCCCAGCTAGCTAAATTTATAATTTTAAAATATTTAAATTAATTAATAAAATAAATTTAACCCCTGAGGGTTAAAAAAAAAAAGAATTAACCCTCAGGGGTTAAAAAAAAAAATCAGATCATATTAAAATGTAATCCCTGCCAATTGATCACTGTAGTCAGTGATCAATTGGCAGGGAAGGGGTTAATTTTTTATTAAAATGGTAAAGGGGGGGTAAAGGGGGGTGGGATTTTAAATAAACTTTATTTTTTTTTCCACCAGGGGGCAGGATCAGCACTGATCCGTCTCCCTGCACTTCACACTGAACCCGGAAGTGCAGGGAGGCGGAAGGTAAGTATACAGAGCACATGTGCCCGCTCTGGCATGCTGTCAGAGCGGGCACATGTACTGGGACAGCCCGATCCGGTGCTCCCGGTCTGCCTCTAATGCAGAGGCAGACCGGAGCACCATTAACCCCACGATCGCCGCAATTGCGGCGATCTGGGGTTAATTTTACCGCGTGACGGACGAGGTCCGTCATCCGTCGTTAAGGGTATCCCCTGGATGACGGACCTCGTCCGTCACCCGTCGTGAAGGGGTTAATAAAATCCATATTTTCTGATGTCAAGACTAGGAAAATGTTGATTTTTATAACAAGGCAGGAGGCTCATATTATACATATTGAAAGCTAAACTAAAATTGATAGTTTAAAAATAGATATATTATTAAATCACAGAATATTTTTTGACACATGAGAACTAGGCCTAAAATAAAACGTTTTAAAAGTAGATCCCGAAGACCAATCTGCAGCTTTTAATAAATCTGGTAAAGAGCCTCCTGCTTGAAAAACCTTAGTAGACATAGCTCCTCTGGAAGAGTGAGCTCCAAATATAGAGATATCAATATCTTCGATAAGCATAGTTTGTCTTACCCATCTGGCTAAAGATGTAGAAGAGACAGGGAGAAAAGGTTTACAAAAATAAATTAATAGTTGAGACAAATTAGAGTGTCTTATAAAAGAGGTTTTAAGCACATAAGTTTGAAGACAATTAACCACATGTAAAATAGGATTATCAGGGAAAGAAGGGTAAAAAACAGAATGCAGATTAGTTTTAGTACGTCTAACAATAGAAAATTGAACACCATCCAGTGTATATTGTCTATTATTTAGGTCTAAAGCCTTAACATCGGAAACTCTTTTAAAATAAATTAGACAAAGTAAAACAGTGAGTTTATTTCAAAGATAATGAATCATTGCCATCCCGAGATTCTATTGATTGGAGAACCAGATTGACATCCCAAGTAAAAATGTATTTAGGGTATGGTGGGCATTTTAATTTAATGCCCTTTAAAAGACTGCATACTAGGGGCTGTTTGCCCACAAGAAATGACTCAATTGGGTCATGGTTTTCTGATATCGCTGGATGATATACATTCATAGTGTGGTATGCTTTACCTGAGTCAAATGAAACAGACAAAAACTTTAGGATATTTGCTAAATCAGAATGTATGGTATCCATAGCCCGTTCCAAGCACCAATTAAGTCAAATTTTCCAGGCTAATCCTGATCCGTAACTTGCACGGGTACCTGGTGCCCATGCTTCTGAGAGCATGTTTCTAGTTGAATCTGAAAACTGTCTATGAGTTTCGTGTGACCCAAAATGAGTGATGCTATTAGAAATAGTTGGTCTTATATCACACCAGGGGGTGAAGATTCCCATCCGGATCGTGCAGAGAATCCTAACACATTAGAATGAGTCTTGGGTAATCTATTAGCAGGCTGAGAAGTTGAGGGAACCAAGGCTGTGATGGCCAGAGGGGAGTTATCAATACTAGGGTTGATTTCTGAGACCATGCCTTCAGAAGAACCCAAGAAGTCATGGCAAACAGTGGAAATGCATAATTGACTCTGTTCCTCCAACATTGAAGAAAAAGCATCCTTGATCTAGTACTTATAGATCTGGATGCCAGCTGAAAAAATATTTCAATTGACGGTTGAGGCGTGATGCTCTGTACTCACACCACATAGGGAGTACAGACATTGGAAAATGATGTGATCCAACATCCAATCACTGTACTCTAGTAGGAATCGGGAATTTCTTTTTTTGCAACATATTGGGTTTAAGCCTTAGGGTGGAGCTGGTACCACAAAGTCTGACCACTGTGTGGCTCTCTTCACTTCCAGTGAAGATTGTTTTACATACAGTCTCTTATATTTCCTTATCTATTGAATTGTCTCTTTTGGAGTTCACCCAGATCTGTTTGGATTTGAGTTTGCACATTTCAAAGAATTATAAATGTATTGAACCGCATGCAAAATATTGACTCCAAATTGACTTTACAATTGCAAAGCTGGAGCGTACAATTATCCATTATACATGCTGGAAGCTGATATAGCCATCAGTCCAGTTTGTTTAATTATTTTTTCAGTAATTTGATTCCCATTTGGAAATAATTAGGTTAGTCAGGGAGTAATTTATTTTTAATAAATGTATTATTTCTTCAATTCAGCTGGCACTAAATTTAGTGAGTTCCAACCAAACTGTACAAATCCGTTTTTTAAACTTGCATAATTTAATGCAAACTTAGTCTTCAGTAGTGATGTACCGAACTGTCCGCCGGCGAACAGTTCCCGGCGAACTTAGCGTGTTCGCGTTCGCCGCCGCGGGCGGACACATGCGCAGTTCGATCCGCCCCCTATTCGTCATCATTGGGCAAACTTTGACCCTGTGCCTCTCGGTCAGCAGACACATTCCAGCCAATCAGCAGCACTCCCTCCCTTCCACACCCTCCAACCTCCCTCCCAGCATCCATTTTCGATTCATTCTGAAGCTGCATGCTTAGTGAGAGGAGGGAAAGTTTAGCTGCTGCTGATTAGATAGGGAAATTGATAGCTAGGCTAGGGTATTCAGTGTCCAGTACAATCCTGAAGGACTCATCTGATCTCTGCTGTAAGGACAGCACCCCAAAAAGCCCTTTTTAGGGCTATAACATCAGGCTGCTTTTTTTTTTTTTTTTTTTCCTGTGTAATGTAATTGCAGGTGCCTGCCTGCCAGCTTCTGTGTGAGGTTCACATTGGATACTGTGCCTACTTGCCCAGTGCCACCACTCATATCTGTTTTAACAATAGGTTAAGCTTTACATTTAAAATAAATATTTTTTTTTTCACTTTAATAGAAGAGCAGTTGCCTGCCTGCCAGCTTCTGTGTCAGGTTGGATGCCTTGCCCATTTGCACAGTCAGTGCCACCACTCATATCTGTTTTAACAATAGGTTAAGCTTTACATTTAAAATAAATATTTTTTTTTCACTGTAATAGAAGAGCAGTTGCCTGCCTGCCAGCTTCTGTGTCAGGTTGGATGCCTTGCCCATTTGCACAGTCAGTGCCACCACTCATATCTGTTTTAACAATAGGTTAAGCTTTACATTTAAAATAAATCATTTTTTTTCACTGTAATAGAAGAGCAGTTGCCTGCCTGCCAGCTTCTGTGTCAGGTTGGATGCCTTGCCCATTTGCACAGTCAGTGCCACCACTCATATCTGTTTTAACAATAGGTTAAGCTTTACATTTAAAAGAAATAATTTTTTTCACTGTAATAGAAGAGCAGTTAGTTGTCTGCAATCGTCTGGGTGTCAGGCCTACTTCAGCGTGTGCTCTGCAGACCTGTGCCAGCGTGCTTTGACAGTTGCCAATCATATGTGGTGTCTCTTTAGCGTGCTTTTACAAAGAAAAAAGGTTTCTAGTGTAAGCTAATAGCAGCCAGTCAGTGTCCTTCAAGCGGCTCTGTCAGTCCTTCCTTCAGCGTGTGCTCTGCAGAACTGTTCCAGTGCACATTGCCAATCATATCTGGTGTCTCTATAGCGTGCTTTTAAAACCAAAATTTATTTTTCACTGTTATAGATTGAATAGCAGTTACTTGTCTTCAAGCGGGTGTGTCAGGCCTACAGTGTGTGCTCTGCAGAACTGTTCAAGTGCACATTGCCAATCATATCTGGTGTCTCTATAGCATGCTTTTACAAAGAAAAAAGGTTTGTAGTGTAAGCTAATAGCAGCCAGTCAGTGTCCTTCAAGCGGCTCTGTCAGTCCTTCCTTCAGCGTGTGCTCTGCAGAACTGTGCCAGCGTGCTTTGACAGTTGCCAATCATATCTGGTGTCTCTATAGCGTGCTTTTAAAACCAAAATTTATTTTTCACTTATAGATTGAATAGCAGTTACTTGTCTTCAAGCGGGTGTGTCAGGCCTACAGTGTGTGCTCTGCAGAACTGTTCAAGTGCACATTGCCAATCATATCTGGTGTCTCTATAGCATGCTTTTACAAAGAAAAAAGGTTTCTAGTGTAAGCTAATAGTAGCCAGTCAGTGTCCTTCAAGCGGCTCTGTCAGTCCTTCCTTCAGCGTGTGCTCTGCAGACCTGTGCCAGCGTGCTTTGACAGTTGCCAATCATATCTGGTGTCTCTATAGCGTGCTTTTACAAAGAAAAAAGGTTTCTAGTGTAAGCTAATAGCAGCCAGTCAGTGTCCATCAAGCGGCTCTGTCAGTCCTTCCTTCAGCGTGTGCTCTGCAGAACTGTGCCAGCGTGCTTTGACAGTTGCCAATCATATCTGGTGTCTCTATAGCGTGCTTTTACAAAGAAAAAAGGTTTCTAGTGTAAGCTAATAGCAGCCAGTCAGTGTCCTTCAAGCGGCTCTGTCAGTCCTTCCTTCAGCGTGTGCTCTGCAGACCTGTGCCAGCGTGCTTTGACAGTTGCCAATCATATCTGGTGTCTCTATAGCATGCTTTTACAAAGAAAAAAGGTTTCTAGTGTAAGCTAATAGCAGCCAGTCAGTGTCCTTCAAGCGGCTCTGTCAGTCCTTCCTTCAGCGTGTGCTCTGCAGAACTGTTCCAGTGCACATTGCCAATCATATCTGGTGTCTCTATAGCGTGCTTTTAAAACCAAAATTTATTTTTCACTGTTATAGATTGAATAGCAGTTACTTGTCTTCAAGCGGGTGTGTCAGGCCTACAGTGTGTGCTCTGCAGAACTGTTCAAGTGCACATTGCCAATCATATCTGGTGTCTCTATAGCGTGCTTTTACAAAGAAAATTTGTTTTTCACTGTTATAGATTGAATAGCAGTTACTTGTCTTCAAGCGGGTGTGTCAGGCCTACAGTGTGTGCTCTGCAGCACTGTTCCAGTTCACATTGCCAATCATATCTGGTCTCACAGTAGCTTGCACGCATAGTACCACTAATCCCAAAAAAAATGACAGGCAGAGGCAGGCCACCCCGCAGGGGCCGTCGTGGTCGTGGTGCTGTCATTCCCTTTTGCCCTAGAATAATGCCCAGTTTTCAGAAGCCACGTACCCTGAACTTGAAAAGTTCTGAGGACATAGTTGACTGGCTAACACAGGACACCCAATCTTGTACAGCCTCCGCTCGGAACCTTGACGCACCATCCTCCTCCAGCTTAGCTTCAGGCACCTCTCAAGATACCACTCACCCGCCTGCCGCCACCACCAAAACTAGCACCACAGCCGCTTTACTTGGTATGTCAGAGGAGTTATTCACACACCCGTTTGAAGAAATGAGTGATGCGCAACTATTATTGCTAGAGGATGTAGATAACAGGGATATGTCTCAGGCAGGCAGCATTAAACACATGGAGGTACGGTGTGATGATGATGATGTTGTATCCGCTGCTGCTTCCTTTTCTGAGTTGTCAGATACAAGCAAAGCGGTTGATGATGACGATGCCTCAATGGATGTCACGTGGGTGCCCGCTCGGCAAGAAGAAGAACAGGGTGAAAGTTCAGATGGGGAGACAGAGAGGAGGAGGAGACGAGTTGGAAGCAGGGGGGGGTCGTCGCAAGGAGCTAGTGGCACAGTCAGACAGCATGCATTGGCACCCGGGGTCAGTCCGACAGCACGCCAATCAACGCATGCTGTGTCCACCACCAGAATGCCGTCATTGCAGAGCTCAGCAGTGTGGCATTTTTTTTGTGTGTCTGCCTCGGACAACAGCGATGCCATTTGCAACCTGTGCCAAAGGAAACTGAGTCGTGGGAGGTCCAACACCCACCTAGGTACAACTGCTTTGCGTAGGCACATGATCTCACATCACAAACGCCTATGGGATCAACACTTGAGTACAAGCAGCACGCCTACTCTAAGTCGCCATCCTCCTCCTGGTCTAGCATCTTCAGCCACGTCAACCACTGCTGTCCTTCTTGCCCCCTCTCAACCATCAGCCACTCCGTCTCCCGCTTTGAGCAGTTCCCGCTCATCTGCCCACAGTCATGTGTCTGTCAAGGACATGTTTGAGCATAAGAAGCCAATGTCACCAAGTCACCCCCTTGCCCAGCGTCTGACAGCTGGCTTGTCCGAACTATTAGCCCGCCAGCTTTTACCATACAATCTGGTTGAGTCTGAGGCGTTCAAAAAATTTGTAGCTATTGGGACACCGAAGTGGAAGGTACCCGGACGGAATTTCTTTTCACAAAAGGCAATCCCCAACTTGTAATCGATTGTGCAAAAGGAAGTCATGGCATGTCTGGCATACAGTGTTGGGGCAAGGGTCCATCTGACCACTGATACCTGGTCTGCAAAGCATGGTCAGGGCAGGTATATCACCTACACTGCGCATTGGGTAAACCTGCTGACGGCTGACAAGCAAGGAATGCGTGGCATTGCAGAGGAGTTGGTGACACCGCCACGAATTGCAGGCAGTCCTGCTGCCACCTCCTCTACTCCTCCTACTCTATCCTCTTCCATAACCTCCTCGGCTGAGTCCTCTTGTGCTGCTGTATCTTGCTCCACATCAACGGCACCCCCCCAGCTCCCCAGGTACTATTCCACATCCCGGATACGGCAGTGTCACGCCGTCTTGGGTTTGACTTGCTTGAAAGCAGAGAGTCACACCGGACAAGCACTCCTGTCCGCCCTGAACGCACAGGTGGAAAAGTGGCTGACTCCGCAGCAACTGGATATCGGCAAAGTGGTGTGTGACAACGGAAAAAATTTGATAGCGGCATTGAAGTTGGGCAAGTTGACACATGTGCCGTGCATGGCACATGTGTGTAATCTGATCGTACAACGCTTTGTGCATAAGTACACAGGCTTACAGGATGTCCTGAAGCAGGCCAGGAAGGTGTGTGGCCATTTCAGGCGTTCCTACACGGCCATGGCTCACTTTGCCGATATCCAGCGGCGAAACAACATGCCAGTGAGGCGCTTGATTTGCGACAGCCCTACACGTTGGAATTCAACACTCCTAATGTTCGACCGCCTGCTCCAACAAGAAAAAGCTGTTAATGAATATTTGTATGACCGGGGTGCTAGGACAGCCTCTGGGGAGCTGGGAATTTTTTTGCCACGTTACTGGACGCTCATGCGCAATGCCTGTAGGCTCATGCGTCCTTTTGAGGAGGTGACAAACCTAGTCAGTCGCAACGAAGGCACCATGAGCGACATCATACCATTTGTTTTCTTCCTGGAGCGTGCCCTGCGAAGAGTGCTGGATCAGGCTGTAGATGAGCGTGAAGAGGAAGAGTTGTGGTCACCATCACCACCAGAAACAGCCTTATCAGCATCGCTTGCTGGACCTGCAGCAACGCTGGAAGAGGATTGTGAGGAAGAGGAGTCAGAGGAGGATTGTAGCTTTGAGGAGGAGGAGGAGGAGCAAGACCAAACACAACAGGCATCCCAGGGTGCTCGTTGTCACCTATCTGGTACCCGTGGTGTTGTACGTGGCTGGGGGGAAGAACATACCTTCAATGACATCAGTGAGGAGGAGGAACGGGAAATGAGTAGCTCGGCATCCAACCTTGTGCAAATGGGGTCTTTCATGCTGTCCTGCCTGTTGAGGGACCCTTGTATAAAAAGGCTGAAGGAGAACGACCTGTACTGGGTGTCCACGCTACTAGACCCCCGGTATAAGCAGAAAGTGGCGGAAATGTTACCGAATTACAACAAGTCGGAAAGGATGCAGCATTTGCAAAATAAATTAAAAAGTATGCTTTACACAGTGTATAAGGGTGATGTCACAGCACAACGGGAATCTAACAGGGGGAGAGGTGGAAGTCATCCTCCTCCTCCTCCTCCCACGACCACGCCGGCAAGGACAGGACGCTTTAAAGACGTGTTGTTGATGGAGGACATGCGGACCTTTTTAAGTCCTATGCATCGCCACAGCCCTTCGGGATCCACCCTCAGAGAGCGACTCGACCGACAGGTAGCAGACTACCTCGCCTTAACTGCAGATATCGACACTCTGAGGAGCGATGAACCCCTTGACCACTGGGTGTGCAGGCTTGACCTGTGGCCTGAGCTATCCCAATTTGCAATAGAACTTCTGGCCTGCCCCGCTTCAAGTGTCCTGTCAGAAAGGACCTTCAGTGCAGCAGGAGGTATTGTCACTGAGAAGAGAAGTCGCCTAGGTCAAAAAAGTCTAGATTACCTCACCTTTATTAAGATGAATGAGGGATGGATCCCGAAGGGACTGACACTGGGCGATACATTCGATTAAAAAAGGCCTGATGAGATGAGCTGCCTTGGGCTAAAAATGGTTTACACGCTGCTGTATTTTAGCTCTGAATGACGTTTGACTTGCGTGACTTATCCGCCACCAACTAGGGTTCAAGCCGCCATGTTTTAGGGCACTTTCTGCCTGTGAAACAAACATCAATTTTTCTGGCCGCTGCTACAGCAGCGGCTGCAACAATACCAAATTTTTCAGGCATGTGTACATGCCTAATTTTTAGGCCGACTGGTGCAGCACTGTGGCTTCAAAAACCAAACCAAAAAAAATCCTCCAAGATGGCACTAATATACCAGTGGTCTAAGCATCTTCCCACCTTGGCCTAAAAAGGGGAGGTGATTCAACAATTAAAAATCTCTGCCATTTACACGTCCACTGATAGGAGACGCGGAAGGTATTAAACTGATATGAACAATACTAAACTCACCACTCCTATCTGGTGGCACATTAGCTTGCCCGCGCAGTGCCCCAAATTTCAAGTAAGAGGACCGACCAAGCATCTTCTTCCATCTCCCTGTTACATAAATCAATGCCATATCCATAGAAATTGTAGAGAATATCCAGGATAGTTTTACAGGGCCAAATCATGTCGCCTGTTGAAAGAGGTGACCTTGCTCGGGTCCCAGGTGTGCGGTTCCTAAAATGGCTGCCATATACATGTCCTCTGATAGGAGACGCGGAAGGTATTAAACTGATATGAACAATACTAAACTCACCACTCCTATCTGGTGGCACATTAGCTTGCCCGCGCAGTGCCCCAAATTTCAAGTAAGAGGACCGACCAAGCATCTTCTTCCATCTCCCTGTTACATAAATCAATGCCATATCCATAGAAATTGTAGAGAATATCCAGGATAGTTTTACAGGGCCAAATCATGTCGCCTGTTGAAAGAGGTGACCTTGCTCGGGTCCCAGGTGTGCGGTTCCTAAAATGGCTGCCATATACACGTCCACTGATAGGAGACGCGGAAGGTATTAAACTGATATGAACAATACTCCACTCCTATCAGTAGGTCCGTCCCATTGGGATTTATGCCCCCCACCCACCGCGCAGGGATGGGGGACGGGGGGGAGGAAAGTAGGCCCCCCATTGTGATTTATGGCCCCCACCCACTGCGCAGGGGTGGGGGCCGAGGGGGGGAGGACAGTAGGTCCCCCCATTGTGATTTATGGCCCCCACCCACCGCGCAGGGGTTGGGGAGGACAGTAGCTCCCCCCAGTGTGTATCATGGGCTTTGAGGACAGGTGTCAATCCATACCTGCCAAGTGACCCTATGTAGGGGTAACAGTCCCTATTCTGCTCTGTGTCAGTGTGTATCATGGTCTCTGTGGACGGTGAACAGTCTCTATTCTGCTCTGTGTCAGTGTGTATCATGGTCTCTGTGGACGGGGAACAGTCTCTATTCTGCTCTGTGTCAGTGTGTATCATGGTCTCTGTGGACGGTGAACAGTCTCTATTCTGCTCTGTGTCAGTATGTATCATGGTCTCTGTGGACAGGGAACAGTCTCTATTCTGCTCTGGGTCAGTGTGTATCAGGGGTTTTGAGGACAGGTGTCAATCCCTATCTGCCAAGTGACCCTATGTAGGGGGAACAGTCCCTATTCTGCTCTGTGTCAGTGTGTATCATGGTCTCTGTGGACGGTGAACAGTCTCTATTCTGCTCTGTGTCAGTGTGTATCATGGTCTCTGTGGACAGGGAACAGTCTCTATTCTGCTCTGTGTCAGTGTGTATCAGGGGTTTTGAGGACAGGTGTCAATCCATATCTGTCAAGTGACCCTATGTAGGGGGAACAGTCCCTATTCTGCTCTGTGTCAGTGTGTATCAGGGGTTTTGAGGACAGGTGTCAATCCATATCTACCAAGTGACCCTATGTAGGGGGAACAGTCCCTATTCTGCTCTGTGTCAGTGTGTATCAGGGGTTTTGAGGACAGGTGTCAATCCATATCTGTCAAGTGACCCTATGTAGGGGGAACAGTCCCTATTCTGCTCTGTGTCAGTGTGTATCAGGGGTTTTGAGGACAGGTGTCAATCCATATCTGCCAAGTGACCCTATGTAGGAGGAACATTCCCTATTCTGCTCTGTGTCAGTGTGTATCAGGGGTTTTGAGGACAGGTGTCAATCCATATCTGCCAAGTGACCCTATGTAGGGGGAACAGTCCCTATTCTGATCTGTGTCAGTGTGTGTCAGGGGTTTTGAGGATAGGTGTCAATCCATATCTGCCAAGTGACCCTATGTAGGGGGAACAGTCTCTATTCTGCTCTGTGTCAGTGTGTATCAGGGATCATTAGGATAGGTGTCAATCCATATCTGCCAAGTGACCCTATGTAGGGGGAACAGTCCCTATTCTGCTCTGTGTCAGTGTGTATCAGGGATTTGACTATCTTTATTCAGATTCAAAAATTACAATTCCAGGAAAAATTTAACAAACATTTACAAGAACATGTTATGCACATCATAGAAACAACGTGAACCTCTTTAAAGCCACAAACTTAAGACAAAAAATACGTACACACAATGTGTAAGGGTTTGAAAGAATATTCTGAATCCTTACATGTTTACTTTATCGTTTGTTTGATTTTTGTGAACCATATATAAACTACAAGCAGCGTGAAAACTATAAAAACTCAAGTGGCCATGCTGATCAAATTAAATAGTATGCTTTACACAGTGTATAAGGGTGATGTCACAGCACAACGGGAATGTAACAGGGGAAGAGGTGAAAGTCATCCTCCCCCTCCCACGACCCCGCCATATCTGCCAAGTGACCCTATGTAGGGGTAACAGTCTCTATTCTGCTCTGTGTCAGTGTGTATCATGGTCTCTGAGGACGGGGAACAGTCTCTATTCTGCTCTGTGTCAGTGTGTATCAGGGCAGGGCTTTGAGGACAGGTGTCAATGTTAGGTGATTTCTGCCCTTTATGGATTAAAAGCAGACTCTGCATCAACTGTGCAATTTTCCATGGGAGTTTTGCCATGGATCCCCCTCCGGCATGCCACAGTCCAGTTGTTAGTCCCCTTGAAACAACTTTTCCATCCCTTTTGTGGCCAGAAAGAGTCCCTGTTGGTTTTAAAATTCGCCTGCCCATTGAAGTCAATGGCGGTTCGCGCGGTTCGCGCGGTTCGCCGGTTCGCGAACATTTGCGGAAGTTCGCGTTCGCCGCTCGCGAACCGAAAATTTCGGGTTCGCGACAACACTAGTCTTCAGTAAATACATCTTCCAATGTATTGCAAGAGACTCTAAATCTAGAAGCATATCAAGAAGCACTCCTTTGTTACATCAAGGCTTACAGTTTAAATATAAAAAAAAATCATAGAAAGACCCTAATATGTTTAAAGTGAACTCCGATCATATTATAGATACTTTCACACATATGATGCTCATGATGAGAAATAGGAAGGGAATTGTAAAGGCAAATCAATGAATATATCTTGTTAGAGAATGTGTGTCAGATGTTGAGAATAGCCTTTCAATAGATGTGGTAGGCACAAGGCTATCTTGAGTAGGAAAAGAGGTGAAAATCAAGGTCTGATAATTTACGAAAAGTAATGTAAATGGTAATGGAAAAACCTTGGCATGTGCATTCATCTTTTTACTCTGCCTTTTTTTCGATTTCAACATTTCCCTTTTATCTTCAGGCTGTTTACAGTTAATGGACATAATATGCTAAATGTGACCCTATTTTAATGCACTGAATAGACAATTATAAATAGACAAGTAGAACATGTAGAAAAAAGTAGAAAAAGTAAACAAAATCCTAAATCTGCTGGAAGCGTCCCTAATAGCCAGACCCTTTACAGAATAAAAAAAGTCTCCCTCAATCAGAAGCTTCTAATTTTGGTGGTATATATTTTTTCTCTAATCGCATAAACCCCTTAAATTCCCCTACTAAAGTGCAGTCTTATGGGCAATTCTTGAAAGGACAAGTTGGGCATATTCATGTGCCAGCTTGGATTACGTCCTACAAAAGAAGACACTTTAAATAGTGCTTTGGAGACATTTCAGGTCTCACTTGCCTTTTTCTTGTCATCCTTTTCGTTTCTGGGTATCTGCCAATGCCAGCATCATGACGGCAGCATTACTCCTGGTTAAAAAAAAAATGATTATGCAACATATACAATAGTATATACCATGGTATACATGTATTCAACTGATAGCTGGCATTGCTCCTATTACACATGTGATATTGGCACAATGCATATTCTTGCAGATGGATTGTAGCTATGCATTTATAGACACATAACAATATTCCTATCACCATGTGTAGATCACCCAACTGAACAAAAGCAATAAATATGTTGTGAGATCGTACACAAAGAATTAGTACATGTATTTAACACATGCAGTTTTACCACAGAATTTGCAATACATTTACCTAAACAAGATAAAAATAAATAGATCATAGTGAAAATAATTCTATACAAGAATTAATCATTCTATACAAGAATTTATATATAAGCACAATTTGGTCCCACTCACATGATGCTGAGACACTTATTAGCAAGCTCAGACTTTTAGTGCCTTTTCATGAAAGTAAGTTGGATGTTCCTGACATCAGAGACTGGACTTTCCACTGAATAATACAAGAAACTTGTCATCTTCAACTCAGATTATAATAAAACAAAGTGAGCAAAAGAGGTGATAGAAACTTATAATGAATTAAAACAAAAATAAAACAAACAAATACCAACTTAGAACATAAAGCCACCTAAACTGCACTGACGCATTTCGGCATAGAATGTCTTTATCAAAGTGCTCATGAGTAATTTTAATTTTTTTTTTTATTTCTACAGAGATGCTTTAACATTGAAAACATTCTTCAATTAATATGTTATGGTAAATTTTCCGAAATGCACACATCTTTAAGGGCAATTTCAAAGAAACTGGACACAGAATTCATGATACTACATTTTAGTATCAGAGCTAAGTTAATCTGCAATAATTGAAGACCAATTTTCCCATATATTTCTATTGGAAAGTCTGTCAAAAAAAGTATTATTATTAAAGTTATTCAGCTACCCAGTGCCAGATATAGTCAATAATAACACTTTCTCTCATTCTCACATTAGCATTGCTTAATCTAATCTTCCTTTAGTTCTCTAGCTCATTTTCCCTTTTTTTCTGGCAAGCAAACACAATTTCCTGCCCTGTAATTGTATATGTTTTTCGAGCATCTTTGGTTCAGTTAAGCCATCTTTGCTTTGCAGTGTTTCAGGTTATCTACAGTATATGTAAGATGCAGCTATATATTATGTGATGGTGATTGTATATGGTCTTTTATATGATATAACAATTTAACATTTGTATTTAACAAAGCAAACTATTTCTTAATTATGGCTAATATAAAACCTTTTAGCATCTTAAAAAAGGAAAAAAAATACATTTTCAATAAGTTAATAAAGCATGATTTAGGAGATAATTTATAATGCTATACAAATAATTGTATTACTGCCAAGAGCATAATTGGCTTCTGATACACTGTTCTGTACCATTATAAACCCTGGTGAAATAGATTTCATCAATAAAAAAAATATATTACAGAAAATATATTTCAGAAGATAAATTGTTTCTAGAAGAGTTGCTTCTCTTTCTGGCATCTGTATTGTAAGCTATGATAATGTGATTACTGGCAGTCTTTGAGTAGGATTTCACAATGGGACAGGGATACATTTAACTATTTTAATTTCCACAGCCCTATTTAGGTATTTTAGCTATTTATGTGTAATCTGTGTTTTTATTGTTTTTTTCACATTCTGTATTTTAGTATCTCAGATAGAATTTTGTATTTATGCATAAAAAAGAGCTGCATGAATTCCATGCAATTAATATATATTTTTTAAATTCTTTATTTTGGTTGTGCATAAGGAGAACAGTAAGCGCTGGTGCGCCACAATAGCGACATCAGAGTATAGTTATAAACATTTGCTTTACAGGTTGTGGTCATCAATAGTCATGCACATTTTTAGTTAGAAGAAATAACATAAGAAGATTCAGCGCTGATTACGTAGGCAGGCTAGTGCTATTAATGCATAAAATGACATGCAGGCTAGGTCTCTTGCGATTACTTTAGAAAAGTTGGTGTTGTCAACAATAAGGTAATTTAACTAAAGCAAATGGTCATCAATAGTCATGCACATATTTAGTTAGAAGAAATAACATAAGAAGATTCAACGCTAATTACTTAGGCAGGCTAGTGCTATTAATGCATAAAATGACATGCAGGCTAGGTCTCTTGCAATTACTTTAGAGAAGTTGGTGTTGTCAACAATAAGGTAATTTAACTAAAGCAAGTGGTCACACCGGTTAGTTTAGTATATCGATAGGTAAATGCTTCAGATATGTGTTCATTTATCCACCCCAGGTTAGCTCCCCGCCAGAGAGGCTTGCCTATGAAGTGTAGTGGTTGCAGAGGGACAAAAGCTTGGGAACTGCCATGTTCATTCGTCAATAGATTGCAAGGCGGCATAAGAAATACTGTGCACATTTTTTTAAGTAAAATACAGGTTGATTCACGATGTGTCAGTAGCTGAAAACGCATGAGGATTGATGTAGCTATGTGTTATAGTCGGACACTGAGTAACTAACACACTAACACATTAATAGGACATATGCATGTTGGTCAGTACACTTAGCTTAGCCCTAGTGATGATAGGGGTATGCCCTGTGTGTGCTCATAGTGGATTAGTGTAGGCTATGGTAGCATAGTGCCTATCAGTCAGGGTTAACAGCTTGACAGTTGTGGCATAGATCGCACCTACAGTGTTGTGACAGGTTAATGATATCATAGATTTGCACCAGACATTAATAGTGATCATGTGTCTTGGCTCAGAGCTACTAGGTACCAACAGGACTACATGGGTATTTAACTGAATCGGCAAAGCAGCATAAACAGTCCAGGCAAGGGTTAATACACATCAGTCACTGGAATAAATGCGAGGCAGCACCCAAAATGCGCCCCACAGGTAGTAGATTGTTGGAGGTTCACCCTATCCCTTGGTTTGGCATCCAATCTCTGTGGTTTGTGGGAGTCTCGTTCTGGAGACGGATGTCGGCTCGATATCTGCGGCGGGAGCATCTTGTTTTAGTTGTCGGTGTGTTGGTTAGCCTCCGGGTTGTGAGCCGTGCTGGGGTCACCTGCCTTGAACCGGGGCAGCTCCATGATTGCCAGACCGACGCGGCTGCCCTCCTGGGTCTTGCGCCTCTTCGTGCCATCTGTTGGGTCAGGTTTGGTCTGCCTTTCTGGGGCTTAGTTCTTGGGTTGGATCGCCTGCGAGGTTGTCGAGGGTCTCCCTCCCAGGTTAACCCCTTTGCCCTAGGCCTGGGTGTCTTGTTGCTTGCCTGTGAGTTCGGGTGCTGTCCCGAGAGGGACCCTTGTCTGAGCAGGGCGTTTGCGGGTGCAATGGTGGGGGCAGCTTCTGCTGATCTCCGTTTGGTGCCTCGTGATGAGTTGCATGGTTGTTCTGTTTTCAGCGGTCGCATGTGATCTCTCAATTGTTTCCAGAAGGAGGCGAAGATCACGTTAAGCCGGTGCTCAGTGTCCTGCCATAAACTTTGTGGGTAGTCTGTGCGGACGGTATCCGCCATCTTGGGTTCCTTCGTGGCGGTAACGTTGGGGCTCTGTGTATCCGTCTCTTTGTCTCCAGTCTGCAGGGAGGGCTTGTGGAGGTGGACCGAGATGACCCCCACCGGTCCAGAGGGCCCAGTTCCTGGTGCTTGGCCAGTCGCGGCAGCAGGGTAGCGGCCGTCCCTCCCGCGCCCGCCATTTTTGTAGGCCTCACCATCGTGTCGGGTGATCGGGGTTCGATATGTCGCTTGTTTAATATATGCTTGCGTACCCCGATGTCCTTGCTCACTGGGTGCCTTTACAATCTCGATCTTGTGCCTTTTGGCAATGAAAATAAGCTTTGTTCGCTGTTCTCAGCAGGAGCTGCTTTAGTGAGCGTCCGCTCTGCTCCAAGGTCAGGCCCCGCCCCCTCTGCAATTAATATTTTCTACTTAATGTCTCCCAGGTCTTTCATTTAGAGTTAAGAAATCCTTTGAGAACATCTTAGGTTTGTGTACTATATACATGCCTTTGGCCAGGGGTAGACAACTTTGGCACTCCAGATGTTGTGCACTACATCCCCAATAATGTTCTTACAACCATAATGCTCTCAAAGCACCAGGCAACATGTAGTGCACAACATGTAGATTGCTGAGGGTTGCCTACCCCTGCCTAATCCAAAGAAATCAATTGATTTATTTGGCACATTCACTTTCAGTATATCAGTATATCATCTAGTCCTCATATAATACTATATAAATTATTATAGAAAAAAGTATATCTGGGTCAGGTATCAAAGGCCAGATATAGTCAATAAGAACTCATTTTCTTATTGTCACATTAGCATGGCTTAATGTGATCTTTCCATCTTTCATGAGCTCATTGCATTTTCTTTTTTATCTGACAAACACAATTTCATGTTTTGTAATTGTGTATATTTTTCAAGAGTCTTTGGTCTGGTTAAGTTATTTTTGCTTTGGAGTTTCTCATGTTTTTTATTATTTGTGCAAGTAGCGTCTATCTGTTATGTAAGGGTGTTGATACAAATCCCCTTTTAATAAGTAAAACATCAATAATATGAGTATTTAGCAATGAAATATATGTATATATATTGTTCTAAAACTTTTTGTCATCCAAGAAAAATACAATAGTTAATAAAACACTTAAATGTTCTTGTATTAATATTTTCTGAAATCATTCACAGGATAATTTATAATGTAGACACATGCATTTATGACTGCCAGGAACAATATTTGCCCATGATATACTGTTCTGGATAATTCCAAACTCTGGTGAATTATATTTTATCAATAAAAATATTGCATAATATTTCTTTCAGAGGATTAATTCTTATCATAAGTGCTTCTTCTCTTGTGGGAGATTCATTGTATTGTAAGCTATGATAATGAGATTACTTGCAGTCTATGCACATCTTTTTGCTATGGGAGGAATATACATTTTATTCTTTCAATGTAATTGGAGTAATAAAAAACTGTGATCAACCTTCTGTGATTGTGGGGAGTATAGATACATGTACCATTGCAGCCATGTTTAGTCCTGTGAGCTATTTTCATGTATGTTTTCGTTTCTTTTAATCATTCCACATGACAGTATCATGGTTAGTATTCAATCTTTGAATTTATGGGAACATTAGCTGTATGAATATCTCTAGCAAAAAGAAGTCCCTGGATTTTGCTGGTGCATGTCCTCTGATCACATGCACAACTTGTCATCACAATATTACAATGTATGTTCCTATATTGCAAAGGTGTACATACAATGCTCTGTAAAATACATATTTTTTTAAACCCTTTGAAAAGGAAGATTAAGGTCAGTGATTATCAAGTAGATTGGATGTGCCAACAATGTGACACTCTATGGTAGGTTTGTCAGAAAAACATTTATCAGTAAACTAACTGCTGTGTGAACTGGTACTCTGTAACATGAAAATATACAAGCCACGTGCAAGAGGATTGATAATTGGGTCAGGTGGATATGACTCAGAACCAAGAATAAATTAAAAAAATATTTTTATGTTGTGTGAAAATACACTTTTCAAACTCTGAATGGACTTCAATTTTCTTTTTGTCAACAAAATTATATTTAGAAAAGTTTGCTTAAGATTAAAAAGAATTCCAGACGGCACATATAGTGAAATTGACCGGAAAAGAAAGATCAGTTTTGGAAAAACGTAAGCTTTAATTGTGTTTAGTCTCCAAGAGATCTCTAGCCCTTTCCATTTCTGGAGACTTTCTTTGCAAGATACAAAGAAGTTGTTATAGTTAACCTTGTAACAGATCCCATATACTCTATGTATATCCGTGAAGAGTCTCCCTGGTCCCGCAGGTTGAAAGTATGTTATAGCTCTTGTAGCCCCAAGCATCAGCAAAGACTTGATGAAGGGCATAGGCGTGCGCACGGGGTGTGCCGGGTGTGCCTGGGCACACCCTAATCACACCCCCGTGCTGCACTGCCTCTGGGCAGACTGACATGTCGGGTCCTCGGTCTATGACCGAGGACCCGACACAGGAGGGGGCCGGCGGCGTGCACACAATGCCGCCGGGTGAGAGGCCCCTCCTGTCCGTCTGCCCTGATCCTCAGTCTGCAGCTCCGCTGGGAGTGAGCTGCAGACTGAAGTATCTCGCGATCTCCAGCCTGTCAGAGCGTTGCCACGGCAACGCTCTGCCTGGAGATCGCGAGACTCACCATGTGGTCTGCAGCTCACTCCCGGCGGAGCTGCAGACTGAAGAGACCACCAGGACCACTGGACCACCAGGGCAGGTATTTAAACCCCCCTCTGCCCCCTGTCACTCACTGCCCCCCACCCTGCCTCTGCACCCATACCCCCCTAACCCCTGTCCCTAGCCCTCTAACCCCCTAACCCCTGTCACTCACTGCCCCCACCCCCCTAACCCCTGTCCCTACCCCTCTAACCCCTGTCACTACCCCTCTAACCCCTGCCACTACCCCTCTAACCCCTGTCCCTAACCCCTGTCACTACACCCCAACCCCTGTCCCTAACCCCTGTCACTACCCCCCAACCCCTGTCACTACCCCTCTAACCCCCTAACCCCTGTCACTACCCCCTTAACCCCTGTCACTACCCCCTTAACCCCAGTCACTACCCCTCTAACCCCTTTCACTACCCCTAACCCCTTTCACTACCCCTCTAACCCCTGTCACTACCCCTCTACCTCCCTAACCCCTGTCACTACCCCCCTAACCCCTGTCACTACCCCTCTAACCCCTTAACCCCTGTCACTACCCCTCTACCCCCTAACCCCCGTCACTACCCCCCTAACCCTAACCCCGTCACTACCCCCCAACCCCTGTCACTACCCCCCAACCCCTGTCACTACCCCTCTACCCCCCTAACTCCTGTCACTACCTCCCTAACTCCTGTCATTACCCCCCTAACTCCTGTCACTACCCCCTAACTCCTGTCACTACCCCCTAACCCCTGTCACTTTCCCTCTACTCCCCTAACCCATGTCACTGCCTCTCCACCCCCCAACCCCTGTCACTGCCCCCCTACCCCCTTAACTCCTGTCTCTACCCCCCCAACCCCTGCCACTACCCCTCTAACCCCTTTCACTACCCCTAACCCCTTTCACTACCCCTCTAACCCCTGTCACTACCCCTCTACCTCCCTAACCCCTGTCACTACCCCCCTAACCCCTGTCACTACCCCTCTAACCCCCTAACCCCTGTCACTACCCCTCTACCCCCCTAACCCCCGTCACTACCCCCTAACCCCGTCACTACCCCCCAACCCCCGTCACTACCCCTCTACCCCCCTAACCCCTGTCACTACCCCCTAACCCCTGTCACTACCCCCCTAACTCCTGTCACTACCCCCCTAACTCCTGTCACTACCCCCCTAACTCCTGTCACTACCCCCTAACCCCTGTCACTTTCCCTCTACTCCCCTAACCCATGTCACTGCCTCTCCACCCCCCAACCCCTGTCACTGCCCCTCTACCCCCCTAACTCCTGTCTCTACCCCCAACCCTTGTCACTACCCCTCTACCCCAACCCCGTTCACTGCCCCTCTACCCCCTAACCCCTGTCACTACCCCAACCCCTGTCATTACCCCTCTACCCCCAACCCCTGTCACACCACTCTACCCCCTAACCCCTGTCACTGCCCCTTTACCCCCCTAACCCATGTCACTGCCTCTCCAACCCCCTTAACCCCTGTTACTGCCCATCCACTCCCCCACCCCCTGTCACTGCCCCTCTACCCCAACCCCTGTCATTACCCCTCTATCCCCAACCCCTGTCATTACCCCTCTATCCCCCTAACCCGTCACTACCCCTCTACCACCCCTAACCCCTGTTACTACCCCCTAACCCCTGTCACTAACCGTCTACCCCCGCTACCTCCTGTCACTGCCCCTCCACCCCTCCACCCCCCCACCTCCTGTCCCTCTACCCCCCAACCCCTGTTGCTGCCCCTCCACCCTCCTAACCCCTGTCGCCCACACAGTGCACCCCTCACAATCATACACACTGTACCCAACACACACACTTAATCCCTCTCAATTACACAAACTGTACCCCTTACAATCACACACACTGCACCCTTCACAATTACACCACACTGTACCCCTCGCAATCACACACACTGCACCCCTTACACGCTGCACCGCTCAGCTCACAATTACACATACACTGCACCTACGTATACTTGTATTTGTGTGTGTGTATGTGTATATATATATATATATATATATATATATGTGTGTGTGTGTGTGTGTGTATATATAAAAATACATATATATGCGGCGTGTGTGTTTGTGCTTTAGGGTGCACACCCTAATGCAACAGGCTGCGCACGCCTATGATGAAGGGTAAATCAGACTGTGTTATTAGGGCCAAATTGCCAGGTTATATTCACAGACCCACAGCATGGAGTCTCCATTCAGTTTTACAGTATCCCCGCCCAGGCGCTTCTGTGTCTGGGAGATAAAAGAGCTCACTTTTCCTTAAACTAATTATCTCCCAGACACTCAAGGTACCTTACAAAACACAAACACCCCAAAATACATACATGGTTTATAGGAACCCCCACAAGTGTTATATCCCCAGAGAGCCCAGATCCAAGCGACCAAGTTGTCCAAATAGCACTCAGATTGGTATAGTATAGCCGAATCGCCACCGGGGTAAAGTTTTAACTGGCCGGACACGTGGCTTATGCCCAAAATTGTTCCAGAGAAATGTTGATTGCGACTAGTCTACATTCGGGATATATATACATTAACAAAGTTTCCCCCTGGCTCATATATAGTGAATGTTCCCCTTGTTCGGGGGTGTTTTCCCCAAAAAGTGCTCTTCTGGCTGAGCAGTAATGATATGATTTCCCTGCTGTTTGCGAGGCTTTATGTCTGACAGAGAGTTCCAGGCACTCAATGACATAGTCCCATTGCCTTCTTTTGGGAGATAAAATGGCCACCATTTGCTAGAGTACGTGTTGTTCGGTTACACGAATGGTGGCCACCCAGAAAGAGCACTTAACTTTGTGGTTGTTTTGAAGTTAGTAAGCCAGGGGGGTGGTCAGGGTTCCGTTCAACAAAAATACAGAACAAAAGGAAATTGTCTAATGTTTGGTGAAAATGGGACAGGATAAAAGAGGAATTCATGGATGTTGTCTGTTCAGAGGGAGTTTAACACATAGTCTATTTCCAGTTCATTACAAACCTCAACTTTGTAAAGTAATAAAATATGAGCAGGATATTGCTTTGCTGCAGATGGATTTGGATAGATTGCGGTACAGGGCACTAAAATGGCAGATGAAATTTAATGTAGAGAAATGCAAAGTTATGCACTTTGGGGTCAAAAATGCACAAGCAACTAATACCCTAAGGGGTAGTGAATTAGGGATAACCACACACGAGAAGGATTTGGGAATTGTTATAGACAACAAATTAGGCAGCAATATGCAATGTCAATCTACAGTTGCTAAGGCCAGTATGGTTTTGTCATGTATAAATAAGGGCATAAATTCTTGGGATGAAAATATAATTTTGCCTCTTTATAAATCGCTGGTAAGACCACACCTTGAATATGCTGTGCAATTTTGGGCACCTGTTCAAAAGAAGGATATCATGGCACTAGATAAAGTGTAGAGACGAGCTAAAAAATTGATAAAAAGGAATGGAGCATTTTAGTTACGAAGAAAGGTTAAAAAATGTAAATCTCTTTAGTCTGAAAAAACGGTGCCTCTGAGGGGATATGGTAACATTATACAAATATATTCGGGGCCAGTACAAACCATTATCTGGAAATCTATTCATAAACAGGGCTATACATAGGACACAAGGTCATGCATTTAGGCTAGAAGAAAGAAGATTTCATCTAAGGCAAAGAAAATGTTTTTTTTACAGTAAGAGCAATAAAGATATGGAATTCTCTGCCTCTGAGGTGTTTTTTTTCATAGTCCAGTTTAAACTGCAATTGGATAAATACTTGCAAAAACATAACTTACAGAATATAATTTCTAATTAGTGGGGTAATAGCTGCATGATCCAAGGAGATATTTGTCTGCTATTTTGGTGTCAAGAAGGAATTTTTTCTTAGTTTGTTGCAAAATTGGAAGGGCTTCAGACTGGGTTTTTTTTGCCTTCTTTTGGATCAACAGCAAAAACATATGTGAGGAAGGATGAACTTGATGGACGCAAGTCTCTTTTCAGCTATGTAACTATGAAACTATTTATTTAGTTGATTCCTAATTTTAATCCCAAAATAGTCAATTTGATAATTTTCTCATTCCCAGAACTGAATCTTGGTGAGTTATTTTATTTGTTCTGTTGTAATATTAAATGTTTCATTTTGGGTTGTATTTATATTTAATTTATATCCTAAATATTAGCCAAATATTTTGATTAACTTCATAATTTCAGGGATAGATTCAAAAGGGTTGGCTAGTGTGAGAAATATCTCATCCGTATACGGTGTGATCTTATATTGTTCAAGATTGGTACAAATACCCTGATTCTTTGTATCCAATCTAATGTATTTACTTATTTATTTACTCCGGTTCCAGAGTTAAAATGTACAATAAGGGGGCCAGGGAACATCCTTGCCTTGTACCATTTCTAGTGTTAAGCCAATCTGAGGTCAATCCAAGACCTATTATTCTTGCTTGAGGTTTAGTATACAAAGTCATTGCATATTGTCTAAAAAAAACAATCAAGCCAAAAAACAAGTCCAGGAATCTCCAACTCACCAACTGACCCTGCCAAAAGCCTTCTCAGCATCCAATCCTAAGAAAGTGGACTGTATTTTGTTTGTTTTAATAAAATTTAGTATTATATGAGTATTTTTTTGTCATATCTCTTCCAGAGACAAATGCAGTTTGGCCTTTATGTATTAAATCAGATATGACTTGCTCAAGTCTCATGGCAAGCATTTTGGAAAAGATCTTAATATGTGTATTTATTAAAGAGATATGTCTGTAGTTGGACAGGGTGGCTGGGTCTCTCCCTTCCTTCGGTATTGGAACAACATTGACCTGTAACATTTCTTGAGGAATAGGATTGGTTTTAAATGCATTGAACATTGAAGTAAAAGTGGAGCAATTTTCCCCACAAAAGTTTTATAAAAGATAGCAGAAAACCTATCCGGGCCAGGGTCTTTAGTGGATTTTAGCAAGTTGATTGTATTTCAGTTTCAACTAAAGTAAATGTTTTTTTTAAGATCTCCAGTTTCTTGAGTTAAGCTTCAGGAGGTCACATTCTTCAGGAATTCTTTGCCATGACTAACCTGAGCAATGTACTCTTTTTCGATGGCCAGTTTATATAAAGCCTAATAGTAATATTTAAACACTTCTCCAATTTGATTGGGTCATAAAAAAAACAATTGTTCTTAAGAATAGCATTGATATGTTTGCTTTTTTATATTTAAGTTTGTTGGAGAGTAGTTTATCTGGCTTGTTACTACTGTTCTACCATTTCTTCTTTAATATTTCTTTCATATTTCGTGAAGTTTACTTCTTATTGGGTTTTGAATATTTGACATAATTTCAGAGATATGGAGATTTGGTGATATTTTGTTAATTCTCTCATATTTAGCAATAGAAATATACAGATTTTATAGTGAATTCCCCATTTTCTTCTTCGGCATGATCCCAATATTAACAGTAAACCTCGCACATAGCATTTGAGGCATCATTAGACTATAAGGGAGGAAGTTTCTCCCTTAATATAGTCCTCCAGGAAGTTTTAAACCTGATTTTCCAGTTCTTCCGTATGGTGACGCAGAGAACACTGGTTGATATTTAGTCTCCAGTTTGAATTGATACTGTAATCAGGGTTATTCTTTTCTTTTAGAAAAATAGGTGCATGATCTGACCATTCTATTGAACCAATCCTTGTCGAGGATCATTTTTCCAAAGCATGACTCTTAAAAAGTAATCAATCCTCCCCACCTTACGGGACAAACCCCATATAAGAAGACAGACTTTGCCACCTCGACAAACTACCTGATGATAACAAATCCCTACCCCCCTTCTTTTCTCTCTCTGTTCCTGCTCTTCCCTTTACACAATTTCCCCACACTCAACCACAACTAGAGCATGCTATTATATTTATTCAAGGCGAAAGACCACCGACAAGTAACACATTTAATCTTTAATATGTATAATATGTATTTTGTCTATATTGGCACCTGCGAGTCCTGTTCATGTTTTATTGTTTATCATCATTGAGACCTGAGCGTCTCTTAGTTACACAAGAATAATATTTTCCAAAGAGACCTGGTTGTTGGACAGGCAGGACCTGCGCATCCTATCGTTTCATATCATAACTTGCTTACCTCTGAATAATAAAAAAAATAATAAACATTGCATTTACAAAAAAAATTAATCAAGTCTAGAATATGAGTAATGAAATTTAGAAAAAAAAGTGAAATCTTTAACTCTAGGATGGTGCACATGTCAGATGCCATATAGTGAATTCCTTACAAAGTAACCAAGATGATGAATTGCTATGTGTTTTAAATGGGGATATTTGTGTGATACTGAGGATGTACTTTCATCCAATTTAACCACAGACACAGTTAAAATAACCCCCTAAAAACAATGTAACGTATCAATTGATCAAATAGTTTTGTTAATGGTTTAAAAATGTAAATGATTGGGCTGTATATATTCATTAAAGTATAACCCCTTAGTGACCAGACCGTCTTTCAATTTTCTTACCGTTAAGGACCAGGGCTGCTTTTACATTTCTGTGGTGTTTGTGTTAAGCTGTAATTTTCCTCTTACTCATTTACTGTTCCCACACATATTATATACAGTTTTTCTCGCCATTTAATGGTCATTTTCAAGATACCATTATTTTCATCATATCATATAATTTACTATAAAAAAGATTATTAAAAACACTGTTATCTGTCATAAATCTCTGAATCACACCTCACATGTCATGGAAAGTTACAGGGTTAAATACAGTGCTAGCAAATTCAATTCTCTGGACTTTTGGCCTGGGTTGTCAGGCAGGTCCCTCATGTTGCAATCAATTAAATTACTTAATTATGTAAAAATATTACAGAAATATGCATGTAGAATTTAACTGCATACATTTGAAGTCTACGTGTATATTTATGAAATTATTTATGTAATTATGTATATTTGTATTTATATATATATATATATATATATATATATATATATATATATATATATATATCCATACATACATACATCATTTCATTATAAGTGTATTTTGAGATTATATATATATATATATATATAAAAATACAGTTAGACTAAAATTACACACACACATATATATATATATTTATTATTTTTTATTATTATTATATTTACATTTTTTTCAATTATATATATATATATATATATATATATATATATATATATATATATATATATTTATTTATAAAATATTTTACCAGGAAAGATACATTGAGATTTCTCTCGTTTTCAAGTATGTCCTGGGTCCACAAATCATTGCATTGTTATAGTTAGTGTACAATAAAATACAAAATATACAATATATACAACATTTAACATAGAACAGGTAGGAAATATATAATCAACCATGACAGGTACATTCAGTTTTGAGGTATGTAGAGAAGGATCTCTTAAAGGACTTTAAGCTTAGGGAAGATTTTAATTTGTGCGGGAGGTTGTTCCACAAATGCGGTGCTCTGTAGGAGAAGGAGGATCGGGCTGCTTTCTTTTTATATTGAGGTAGACTAAGTAAAGTGTTGGTACTGGATCGGAGGTTGTAGGAAGTGGGAACAGCCGGGGAAAGCATTGCGTTCAAGTAGGGTGGGAGTTTTCCAGAAAAGCTCTTAAACACAAGGCTGGAAAGATGAATGGTGCGTCTGGATTCCAGCGACAGCCAGTTTAGTTCTTTTAGCATGTCACAATGGTGGGTCCTGTAATTACATTGTAGCACAAATCGGCAGAACGAGTTATACAATGTGTTGAGTTTATTAATGTGGGATTGCGATGCAGATGCATATACTACATCCCCATAATCAATGATTGGCATCAGCATTTGCTGTACAATCTTTTCCTTTACTGAAGGGCTTAGGCAGGATTTGTTTCTGTACAGGGCACCTAGTTTTGGATAAAGTTTAGATGCAAGCTTTTCTATGTGCAGGCCAAAAGATAGATTGGGGTCTAACGTCATACCCAAGTATTTGAAAGAGTGGACTGCGGTCAGTGTGCCATTTGAAATTGTTTTGATGGATAGGTGAGAATTGTGTAATTTGTGTAATTTAGGTACTGTTCCAAAGATCATTGTGACAGTTTTGTCAGTGTTCAGGAACAGTTTGTTTTTTGCTATCCACTTTTCTACCTCTGTAAACTGGTCTTGGAGCACAGCCTCAAGCTGCGGTAGATCGGAACTGCTCGCATAGATTACTGTGTCATCTGCGTACATGTGTACATTTGAGGATTTGCAGACATTAGGCAGATCATTTATAAATAATGAAAATAGTAGGGGGCCGAGAATGGAACCTTGGGGAACACCACACGTGACTGGGAGAGGGAGGGAGTCGCTGTCAGAAATGGACACATATTGTGAGCGTTCCGATACATACGATCGAAACCAGTTTAGTGAATGATCACCAATACCTGAGTTTTTGAGTTTGTGCAGTAGAATGTCGTGGTCTACTGTGTCAAAGGCCTTAGCAAAATCAAGGAAAATAGCTCCAGTTAGGTCTCCTTGTTCCATGCCAGTTTGGATGTCATTGCAGACTTTTAATAGGGCAGTTGTAGTGGAGTGATTCTGGCGAAAGCCCGATTGATCAGGGGTCAGATAGTTTGATTGTTGGTAATGCTCACATAGTTGCGTATGGACACATTTTTCTAAGATTTTTGATAATACCGGGAGCAATGATATAGGGCGATAGTTAGAAACCAAGGTAGTGTCACCACTTTTATGGATAGGCACTACTCTTGCAGTCTTCCAAAGTTTGGGTAAGTATCCAGACACCAAGGATTCATTAATTAGAGTGTGACGGGTTTGGCAATTGCCGGTGCACTGAGCTTCAACAGCATTGCTGGGATTTGGTCAGGTCTGGACTGGTTTTTCATTTTTAGATTATTAAGATGTTTTTCAATGACACTAACAGGTACAGGTCTAAAAGTGAACTTGTCTATATTGGGCGTTTGCAAATTTAGTGAGACCTGATCCACATTTGTAGTTTCAGGATGCGTGCCATTTATTAGCTTGGCAATCAGGGCAGTAGAGCATCCGACAAAATAATTGTTAAAGGCATTTGCTACATCTAAGGGAAGTTGCAGGGTTTGGTTATCCACTTTGACAGTGGAGGGTTGGGAGTGGATTGGGGGAGTTTGTAGTTTATTTATGACTTTCCAAAAGTTTCTAGGGTTTGAGATGTTATTGTTCAGATTGTCATAGAAATATTGGGCCTTGGCCAATTTTGTTTGTTTTGTGCATATATTTCGCCATTGTCTATACGCACAGTGATCATTCATAGAGCCAGTACGCTTAAACTTTGACCACAAAGAATCCCGAAACTGGTACATTTGGATGAGGTCAGCTGTGATCAAGTTCATATGTGCTCCTTTTACCCTCACCTTACGCAGCGGGGCATGCAGATTCCAAATTTGCAGGAGTTCAGACTGAAAGAATTCAACAGCACAGTCTAGATCTGGATAATGTTTAATCTGTGCCATGGGAGGTTCTTGATGTCCTTTAGAAAGGATTCAATATTAAATTTTTGAAGGACCTAGTTATTTTAACCTTGGGAGAGGATTTAATAGCTTTTATTTTGCGCACACAGTACACTAAACAGTGATCACTTATAGTGTTTGGGAGAACACCGGCCTCCTGGATTCTATCAGGAGAAGTGGAGAGAATCCAATCTAGCAGGGTATGGTTAAGGCTTTTAATGTTTATGCGAGTCGGGGAGGAGATTAATTGCGTGAGTTGCAAAGTCTTAAAAAGCGTGCAAGAACTATTATTTTTAGGATTCAGCCAATCAATATTAAAATCTCCAAAGACCAACAGTTCACTTTTAGGGTTTTGAGCAATGGTTTCACTAAGGAGATGGTCTATGTCAGAAAGAGTATGCACAGGGGAGCTAGGTGGGCGGTAGATTCCTGCAACAATGATTGAATTACTGCACGGGATCTCAATTGTGCCAGAGAGGAAATCAAAGGTGGCAGGAGGTTTTTTAAAGGGGTAAATTTTATGGAATTGTCAACATAAATAACAATGCCTCCTCCTCTCTTTGCTCTGTCATTTCTAAAACATGAGTACCCCTGTATTGCAATGGCGGTGTCTGGTATTTTAGTTGTTAACCAGATTCTGAGAGCACAATGATTTTTGGTTTGTAATGGGAACACCAGGCTTGCAGTGCATCCAGTTTAGGGAGTAAACTACGGATGTTGCAGTGCACAAAAGAGAGGCCTTTTTTAGTGGGGAGATTAGGACTAGAATTAGCTGGGGGACCTGGGTTAGACTCCACATCATTTGCAAGGGCAAGTAACATAAGAAATAGGAATTTGGACATCATTTTTGTTTGGGCACGTAGTGAATGGGATACTTTATAATTTTGTGAGGTGGGAGTAGGAGGGCTATTTTTTAGAACTCTCCACCAGCACTCAGCAGATAAGTTACAGGAACAAAGCATGCCATGGTGTATGATAATTTGTTTTCCAGTTTGAGATGTGTGCGTATGCTGGTAGTGGTGTGAACAAAATTGAATTGAAAAAAGCGTTATTAAGAATATCAGTATGGTTATATTTGGATTCATGTTAGTGGTATGAGATGTGTAGTTGAAAATGAAACAAACAAATTGTGAAAAACAAAAATTAAACAAAAAGTATATAGTATTGGTGTGTGAGATATCTATTTGTAGGGAGAGAGGGTATGTGTTCTATAGAGTTAAAAGATTGGAAGGGTGTGATGATCAGTGTTTGCACCTGTCAATTTCAAGAGGTTGAAAGTTGTGTGGGAGACTATCTATAAATGTAGAATTAAGCATCGGGTGGGAGGGAACCGAGTCTTCCAGAAGGCTACCTGTTTCAAATGGCCATGGAACAGCTGATGGAGCTCTGAGTTCTATGCTGGGCTGGGTATGTTTAAAAATCAGACTGTGGGAGAGAGATGTATATTAGGGTCAGATGGGCTAAGAGATTGGGGGGTGGGGGGGTACATAGATGGACATTTGATTTAAGGTCATTTAAGGAAAAACAAAAGCTAAGATTGAGAATTACAGAGATAAGACAGAGGTATTTAAGTAGGGAAATAAAACCATTAAACAAGGAACAAGAAAGATATATGGGCCTGAGCTGGTTAAACTAACTTTTAACATGATGGACAAAGACAAAGGTGATAAAATACTTTGTATGATTAGCACAGGCTATAGTTACAAAGACATGAAAATGTATACATTGAAAATAATAAAACTAAATAATAGTCACTAAATATAAAACATTACACATACAACAAAATTAACAGGGTATGTAGAAATATAATGAAATGTGAGTATTCCAGAAGGCTACCTGTTTCAAATGGCCATGGAACAGCTGATGGAGCTCTGAGTTCTATGCTGGGCTGGGTATGTTTGAAAATCAGACTGTGGGAGAGAGATGTATATTAGGGTCAGATGGGCTAAGAGATTGGGGGGTGGGGGGGTACATAGATGGACATTTGATTTAAGGTCATTTAAGGAAAAACAAAAGCTAAGATTGAGAATTACAGAGATAAGACAGAGATATTTAAGTAGGGAAATAAAACCATTAAACAAGGAACAAGAAAGATATATGGGCCTGAGCTGGTTAAAATAACTTTTAACATGATGGACAAAGACAAAGGTGATAAAATACTTTGTATGATTAGCACAGGCTATAGTTACAAAGACATGAAAATGTATACATTGAAAATAATAAAACTAAATAATAGTCACTAAATATAAAACATTACACATACAACAAAATTAACAGGGTATGCAGAAATATAATGAAATGTGAGTCTTCCAGAAGGCTACCTGTTTCAAATGGCCATGGAACAGCTGATGGAGCTCTGAGTTCTTTGCTGGGCTGGGTATGTTTAAAAATCAGACTGTTTCAAATGGCCATGGAACAGCTGATGGAGCTCTGAGTTCTATGCTGGGCTGGGTATGTTTAAAAATCAGACTGTTTCAAATGGCCATGGAACAGCTGATGGAGCTCTGAGTTCTATGCTGGGCTGGGTATGTTTAAAAATCATATCTAATATATATATATATATATATATATATATATATATATATATATATATATATATATATATAGCGTATATATATTATATATACACACACATGTGTAATTTAATTATGAGTGTATTTTTAAATTAATATATGTATATATTGCTATAAAAATACACTTCGTATGACATATATAAGATATATATATATACACACATACATATTATATATATACACACACACACATACATATTATATATAGATATATATATATATATATACACACATACATATTATATATAATTATATATAGATATATATATATATAGATATATATATATATATATATACACACACATACATATTATATATATATATATATATATATACACATATATATATATATATATATATATATATATATATATATATATACATACACACACACATACATATTATATATAGACACACATACATATTTTATATATATATATATATATATATATGCACATACATATTATATATATATATATATATATATATATATATATATATATATATATATATATATATATATACGCACATACATATTATATATAGATATATATATATATATATATATATATATATATATATATACACACATACATATTATATATAGATATATATATATACACACACACATACATATTATATATTGATACATATATATATACACACATACATATAATATATATATATACATATATATATATATATATATATATATATATATATATATATATATATATATATATATACAGGGAGTGCAGAATTATTAGGCAAGTTGTATTTTTGAGGATTAATTTTATTATTGAACAACAACCATGTTCTCAATGAACCCAAAAAACTCATTAATATCAAAGCTGAATATTTTTGGAAGTAGTTTTTAGTTTGTTTTTAGTTTTAGCTATTTTAGGGGGATATCTGTGTGTGCAGGTGACTATTACTGTGCATAATTATTAGGCAACTTAACAAAAAACAAATACCGTATATACTCGAGTATAAGCCGACCCGAATATAAGCCGAGGCCCCTAATTTTATCCCAAAAAACTGGGAAAACTTATTGACTCGAGTATAAGACTAGGGTGGGAAATGCAGCAGCTACTGGTAAATTTCTAAATAAAATTAGATCCTAAAAAAAATATATTAATTGAATATTTATTTACAGTGTGTGTATAATGAATGCAGTGTGTGCGTATGTGTGTGTGTATGAGTGCAGCGTGCGTGTATGAGTGCAGTGTGTGTGCGAGTGCAGTGTGTGTGCGTGTGAATGCAGTGTGTGTGTGTGTGAATGCAGTGTGTGCAGGGCCGGTGCAAGGATATTTGCCGCCGTAGGCAAAAAACATTTTGCCGCCCCCTCCCCCCCCATATGTCCTGACTTCCCCTCCTCCTCCCTCAGTGGTCCTTACCTCCCCACCCCCGTGTTCCTTCACCCCCCCCCCCCAGTGGTCCTGACTCACCCCTCCCCTAGTGGTCCTTACCCTCCCCTCCCCTAGTGGTCCTTATCCCACCCCCTCCCTCTCATAGTGGTCCTTATCCCCCCCCATCCCTCCCATAGTGGTCCATATCCCCCCCATCCCTCCCATAGTGGTCCATATACACCCCCCCCCCCTCCCATAGTGGTCCTTATCCCCCCCTCTCCCTCCCATAGTGGTCCTTATACCCCCCTCCCATAGTGGTTTAGGCACCCCATCTAAATGTCCCCTCTTATTGCTGTAACTTAGTAGTTTATTATCCTGGCTTCCAATAATATTCAAATGTTAAGAAAAGTAGAGGAAAGAAGGGAAAAATCAGTTCATAGGGCTCTAGATGTCCCAGTGTCAATAATATTCTTATTTAAGTGCTAAGATTTATATAACTTTAAGTGAAGTGCAGTTTAGTGCTCTTATCCTCTGTGCAGTTGCCATTTTATATTATCTAAGTGCAAGAATAGTATCTGCTGAAACTTTGCTCAACCATAATTATCATATATGGAGGGATAGGTGGAACATCAGTACTTGCAATTGTAGTATGTGGCTGTTGAAACTTCCCAAAAACCAGAGTCTCTTCTTTTCTGGTGGTACGATGGATGTAGGTAGTAGGATCAGGGAGCAGCGCCTGTGAAGGAATTCCCACGCTCAGAACAATATGGAGGAGGGAAGGAAAAAGACCCGGATATAGTGTAGTATATTGAGATCTTAAGTGATGGTAAATGAAGGGAAAGGAATTGCACTTACAATTTTCTGGAGCCTATACTCAGCTCCAGATATGTGCGCCTGGGCGGTACAATCCTTGCCTATGGATATGTAGATGGTCATTTGATGTCCTCAAAAAGGGGGTCTCCAGTCCAGTGGTGGTAGGGTGTATCTCCTTTCCAATGGCAGTAGGCCGGTATTTGAATAATTGGTGATATATAAAAAGGATAAAAACACAACATAGTGCTCTATGGATAATACAAAATAAAATGATAAAAAAAATGGAGGTATACTCACAAGTGCAGAGCAAATAGGATATTGCTCAATATATGTAGGCGTAGGTGCTATGATCCCCACCAAGGATATCTCTCCTCGAGTCCTCCAGTGTCAAAGTGTTACAGCATAAGAGGCCTATCCTGTTTAAATAGCAGATACAATTGATTACATCATCACAATTAGTGACATCATCAATCATGTGATACAGAAAGCATATTAAAACGTATTAAAACAAACAATAATACAGTGCAGATGGGAGGGGGACATAAAATAGGTATACATTATCAAATGGATAAACATAAATCTTAAAATTGAGGAAGATAAAAGAAGAGGATGTGGTGGTTTTAAGAAGGGTACCAAGATGGCTGCCAAATTATGTTAATATGGGAAACCAGCATGGCTGCCGCTGGCTTAATTTTCCATATATCAAAAGTGTGGATAGAATACCTAAATCCCTAGTATAGGGGATGGGGAGATGGAAGAGATGTCTCCATGCTGAAAATGATTATTTTTAGGTAAAAGAAAGTAAAGGAAGAAGGAATTTTTTTTCCAACTTTATCAAATTTTTTTAGAAAGAACAAACAAACAAAATGGTGCAAAAAAGATGAAGTGCACACTCAGTATTGGAAATAAATAATAAAAACCACCACTGGTGTGCATGTGGAGCGCTTACAAATTTGTTGACTCACCCATATGGGTTAACATACATATGTATGGAAAACGTGACTCATAGCGATATATCTGAAACAAATGTAAATGCAAGAAATAGTGCAGATAATGTTTTCAATAAGTGCAGTGAGGGAATATTCTATATGGTCTCACTCACATGTAGCAGAGCCCTATAGGATAGGCTCAGATCTCAATGGCCTGCGTGTGCTTATGGTGACACAGTACCAAATCGGTCCTCTAGGCGTCTGGAGATCCTTATGCATACATGAGAGAGAGAGAGAAAACAAGGGGAAGAGGAGAACCCCTAGTGCGGTCAATCCCAATGTACAATGTCAAATAGTGCAGAAAAAATGGCTTCTCACCTGATGTGGAGCCCTATACCTGGCTCCTGGTGTGTAGGTGTCTGTGCCTTTAAGGGGGCAACTACCCTTCTTTAAGCAGCAACAATGGAAGATGGATTCCAAATATAAAACAAAATTTATTAAATAAAGTAGTAAAAACTTACAAATAAGGTATGAACAAAATTGTGAGAAATTTTAAAATGTGGAATCTTCAATCCTCCAGCCAAAACATGTTTCACTGTACCCAGACAGCTTTTTCAATCAGTAATAGAGTTGCTGCTGTTGCTTGTTTAAATACTTTGTACTTCCTCCTGTGTGGTCCTTCAAACTTCCCTCCCTCCAATCCGCTGGAGTCCTTTTTCATGAACAGCTGTACTGTGTTAGTAATGAGAATGCTCCAGTCTCGGGGCAAGTCACGTGACCCAAAGCGTCACGTGCCGCATCACAAATTGGACGTGTTTTCAATGTAGGGCTCACAGTTCCATATCGTCCATTTTGAAGTTGGGCAAAATGCCCTTCCTTCAACCAAGTCTGTTCCTATTTACAAACCAGATGCTCAATTTGAGCGATATATAAACGAAAAAAATAAAAAAATAAGGGAGAAAAGGGGATAGTATTATTGTATATTGCTTACAAGTTAATTCATAAAATTTACATATCAAAAAATAAAAACCATCTAGTGTTTTCATTTCAAGTGACAGTACATGCATAAAGACAGGTGGTGAATAGGAGTGTGCTCTTTTAGGAGAAATGCTGATTATTATTGAATAGATCTCTATTGTATCAGCAGCTTATGTTCAATGATGATGTCAATATTAAAATATATATATAAATATATAGTAGGTTCCTAGTTGGTCTCCCATACAAGTACTAACCAGGCCTGAGCCTGGATGGCTTCTGAGATCTGACAAGATCAGGCATTTTCAGACTGGTATGGCCATAGAATAAATATTTAAAATGTATGAAACATACTAATAAAAAATAATTTAAGTTAAAAAATGACATAACTCAAAATCATCATTGAGACCATTAGGCTGCATGGTATTCAGGTTAAAAATCCATTGCATCTCCCTTTGGCCTAATTTTTTGATAAAATCTTCCCCTCTCCAATCGGGTGATAGCCTCTGAATTGCATGGAATTTTAACAGGGTGGGATCGCTATTATGTTTATTTTTAAAATGTAAGGAGACACTGGGCTTTTCATAGTTGTTCCTAATATTCCTAATGTGTTCCTGTACTCTAATATGCAACTTTCTTTTAGTGCGTCCTACATATACAAGTCCACATGGGCATATCAAGAGATAAATAACTCTCGTGGATTGACAATTATTTAGCTCATTGATCTTAAACATAACTTTTTTATTTTGAGGGTGTGAGAATTCTTTTACTAGTCTTTTCTTACTTTTTGAGTTCTTGCACGCGCCACAGTATCCACAACCACAAAACCCTTTTGTTTCGTTGACAAAGTCCCTATTGCATCTTTTTGGGGGTATATGGTTAGATGTTAAGGTGTTTCTTAAATTCTTTACTCCTCTATATACAATCTTAGGCTTCTCCGGAAGAATACTATTAAGGAGGGGGTCATTTCTTAAAATTGGCCAATATTTAGAGACTATTTTTCTAAATTCTTTACTTTTACAGTTAAAGTCACATATAAGTCCTATTGTTTGTGGTTCTCCTTTATTTTTAGTGTTGTATTTAATTAGATCTTTTCTGTCCTTTATTTTGACTTCTTCAAGGGCTTTCCCCAACAATGTCTTGTTATATCCCTTCTCTCTAAAATCTTTCATAATTTTGTGGGATTGTTCCTGGAATTTGCATTCCTCCGTGCAATTCCTCCTTATCCTGAGCAATTGCGCTTTGAGTGCATTCAGCAACCATGGGGAGAAATGACAGCTATTCTCCCCAATGTAGCTGTTAACATCCACAGGTTTGAAGAAAGTACATGTCTTCAAACCTGCATCCTCAACATAGATTTGTAGGTCCATAAATTCCACTAGAATCTTGCTATAATTCGAGACTAATTTAATTCTCCAATCGTTGTTATTGAGATGGTCCAAAAAAGATATCAGGGATTTCTCATCCCCTTCTATCCTATAGGGCTCTGCTACATGTGAATGAGACCATATAGAATATTCCCTCACTGCACTTATTGAAAACGTTATCTGCACTATTTCTTGCATTTACATTTGTTTAGATATATCGCTATGAGTCACGTTTTCCATACATGTATGTTAACCCATATGGGTGAGTCAACAAATTTGTAAGCGCTCTACATGCACACCAGTGGTGGTTTTTATTATTCATTTCCAATACTGACTGTGCACTTCATCTTTTTTGTACTAATCTATAGGGTAGAGAGTCCCTATTTGTGTGGTAGCTGCTATCATTCTATTCAATTATTAACTGAAAGCGCCTTGAGAACACACCAATTCTTATTTCTGTAAACAAAATGGTGACTCCAACCCAAACCAACATGATCAACTGGGGAAGCATCGCCATGGAGACCATCCTTACACAGTCTTGTAGTGCAGGGGGTAATGGAGGATTGGCCTTATGGTGGGAATGACAGACATGACCTATGTCACATGACTGACCTGGTCACGTTGTCATGGAGATAGGAAACACTTAATACCTGAACTGAGATGAAACAGGGGGAGGAGACTGGCAAGAGGAAAGGACAACAGGATTCTCCTTCTCCCCATATAATCATTGGGAATGTAGTAAAAGGAAGAAATACATGCCTAAAAGAGACTAGAAGTGAGAGTAAAAAGGAATAAAAATAAAACATACAATAACAGTACTAGGAGAATGGAACTTACAAACATTTAAAAAATACAGAATAAAAACTCTGGGCAAGTGTAAAAAAGGGGTGATTAAAAATCTGTATAAAAGAAAAAGGATCAGATAAAATAAATGTGAGAGACCTTGGGACATGAGATCATAAAAGGAGTCATACATTGTTTATAAAAACAGAATGAACACTTTAGTACCTATGGCAAATGTAAAAGGGGTGTGGTTAAAAATATTATACAAGAAAGAGGACTTAGTAACATTATTATTTACAAAAAGTTATACAAATCATAATCTACGTTTAACCTTTGGGGTACCAAAGTGTCTAGTGTGAATACCCAATTCATCTCTTTTTTGCCTAGAAGTTTTGGGAGGTTGCCTCCTCGCCAAGAGGGGGATACTTTTTCTATGGCACAACATTTTAAAAACTTGGAATCTTTCTGGTGGATTAAAGCATTTTTTTCACACGGAATGGTTAACCAGGCTAGCGGTATTCCCGAGCGTGACTCGGGGTTAATTTTCGCTGCCAGAAGCGGTAACCCCGAGTCACGCTCGGGGTAGATAACAGAGCTGGCAGCGGAGTCTCCTTACCTTCTCCTTGCGATCCAGCGATGTC
Organism: Pelobates fuscus; assembly: GCF_036172605.1. Lineage (NCBI taxonomy): Eukaryota > Metazoa > Chordata > Amphibia > Anura > Pelobatidae > Pelobates > Pelobates fuscus. The sequence goes on along the minus strand of NC_086321.1, from coordinate 241,500,546 downwards.
CCCGCACTGTGATTGCCGGTGAGAGCCCCGGCGGATGCCTCCATCTAACTTCCTGGTTCCGTCTCTGTGAGCCGCAGAGGCTCATGGGGGCGGAACTGGGCGGGTAATTCAAATGTTTCAAGCATAAAAGTGACACACACACATAAAGTTAGGTGATACAGTGAAATCCTGTCAGATTACATTGTATCACCTCAGATTTGACACAGTATCACCTCAGATTTGAAATTTGATCACCCTACACTGCCCTGCCTGCCCTTTTTGCTGTAATTTCTGCCCATAAAATACATTTTTTACCATGGCATCAAAGCGTCACTTTAGCATCTCCAAAGCGGGTTTGGATCAGATGAGTGACAGCGGCAGCGACACAGAGCCCCTCGCAGAATTGAGCGACTGCGATAGCGATTCGTGGCAAGATTCGTCATCCGACTCTGACAGTGACCAGAGAAGTGGCGACAGCGATGATTCTGCACCCGAGCTCAGTGATGTGCGCACTTGGTGCCTTATTGATTGCGGTATGGATGAGGTACCGCCGCCAAGATTTCCGTTTACTGGATCACCTGGGATGAAGGTAGACGTTGAGCACAATGATCCTTTGGCATACCTAAAATTATTTCTCACAGATGACGTCATTGAAAAGATCGTCACGGAGACAAATCGCTACAACGAGCAGCAATCAGCTACTCTGCATAGCAAGTTTTCCAGGAACAGAAAATGGGAACCGGTATATTATTTATTAGATTATAATTCATGATTTTATGTTTCGAACTTTATCACATCTGAGAGTACTTTTGGTCAGGTTTAAGAAAGTAATTACTGGCCTACAATACATAACACCAAATTTCCATGCAAAAAAATAGTACCGCTTTTGGTACAAAATTCCTGACATAATCATACCGCCAGGGAGGTTAATGTAACCTTTTTTTATGTTTCTACAATGCTCGGCAATGCGGGTTTTTAAGCATCTTGTAGTCATGCCAACATATTGCAGTTTGCACGGGCATTCTTTTTTTTTTTATTGTAAATCATTTTTTTCATTAGTGTCAAAATTTAGTTTATGGTCAGACATAATCCAATATGTAAAATATGAGATTGCAATAACAATATGAAAGTGTACAATGAGATAAATGACTTTTTAGTGCTTATATCCCTATATGATAGAAATGTTAACAATATCTATATACTGAAATGTGTTTTTATCAATATTTTAAATAAACAATACGAAAAAAGTTCAAGTTAAAAAATATAAACAATTTACATGCTAAGGCTGTCAAATATTATAACTGAAAATGGAAAAAGCTCAGGTGATCAATATGAAGCACCAATTCATATCTTCACATTTTACCAGTGATTTTATTTACATTTTGATTTTGTTTATGGTTGGTGTTGCACAGGCATTCTAATAAATAAATTACATTCTTGGAATTGCATGTAATAAAATCCTTTATTTTGTGTTCATAAGGGGAGTATTTTGATTTAAAAGTTGTAAGTTTGATGTGTTCATTGTTTGTACTCCTGCATGCCAAGCATATTTTGCGTTTGTAGAACCCTTTATGTTGGTTAAAGAAAGAAGGGGTATGGAACTGTTTTTTTTTGTATAGTTTTTGGTGAGGCAGGTTTTTAGGTTGGGGGCCCCCTAAACACGATCTATGGTTTTTCTGGTAGAAGTTTATTTAAAATGTCATCCTCTTTCAGAATATTCCAATGTTTTTAATAATTTTTTTTTAAATTTAAAACTTTTATTATTGTAGTCTAAAATGATAGGGAGAGTAACCTCTTTGTGTGTTTTCGAATTATTGTATTGTTATAACTGCCTTCTATCTGCTTGATTTATTTCAGCAATTAAAGTGTCCATATATTTTTCATTATAGTTTTTCTCTTTAAATTTTTCCTTGAGATCTTTGGCTTGTTCATTAAAAGCCACGGGGGATAATGGCAGCTGCTGAAGTCTATGAAAGTATTAGTGTGCCACATTTAAAAAAAAAAAAAAAAAAGTGTTGGTGTGCAATTTGCCGTTGTCTATATAGATTTCTAGGTCTAAAAAATGTACCTTAGTGGTGCTTATTTCAGTGCTAAGCTTAATACCCCTATTATTGTTGTTTAAAAATTGTAATAAGTCATTAAGATCATTTGTTGTGCCTTCCCAAATAAAAAACATATTGTCAATATATCTACGGTATAAAATAATATTAGATTTCCATTGTATGTTAGACTAAATATAGTTGTCTTCCCAATCTGCCATGAACAGATTGGCATAGCTTGGTGCTACCTTCGTCCCCATAGCTGTGCCTTTTTGTTGCATATAAAATGAGTCATAAAACCAAAAATAATTATTATTAAGAATGATGTCCAGGCCCTCTAAAATAAAATTAGTTGGAGTTGAGGGTGTATTTCTATCACTATATCCTGTCTTTTTCCTTCCCTCCTCCATATTGCTCTGAGCGTGGGAATTCCTTCACAGGCGCTGCTCCCTGATCCTACTATCTACATAATTATCATATGCTTAACCATGCCTTGCGTAATTATATAACAATTTGCTTCAAAAATACTTAGTGTCACATAGAGTGATCTTATCTAAGTTTCTATCGTAACAGCCTTTATTTGTGCATATGGATATATTTCTGTTATTCCCTCTCATGCCTTTCCTCAAATTCACCTTTTGTAGATTACTCAAATTTAAACACTAAAAACATATTTCTGAGACGGGAGAGAAACCCCCCCTCCCCCCCCCCCCCCCCCCAATTACAACATCATGATTATTTCCTCCTTTGAGCAAGAAAGCCCCACTTAGCCAGTTAATCCTTTGCTTGTTGGGGTTCGGTAAAGGTGAAAGAGTTGCTTTCGTGATTAATTATTAGTTTGGTTGGAAATCCTCAATGGTATGGTATATTTGATTTACTCTGAGGATCAAGGTTAATTTGTGGAAGTGTCTCCTTGCAGCAAAAGTCACAGCTGATAGTTCAAAGTAGAATTTAATCTCTCCTTTAAATTTCCCAATGAGCTTCTTAATTGAATTTTACTGGGTGCTTTTTGAGAACAGAATATAATTTTCCACGTGTCCCGCACTCACTGATCCCTGTCCGGTAAACACCTGTGTGCCAACTCCGACCTTTAGAATATATAAAACCTTGTTGAAGTGCACTCACAGCTCTCCATAGTATTTCTAATCATGCTTGTTTATTGAAGCATCAAATATTACAAAAAAGTGGCAACGTTTCAGTCGTATCTGGACTTTTTTCAAGACCTATCTTTCAAATACCAATGAGTCCTGTGATGCACTTCAACAAGGTTATATATATATATATATATATATATATAAATATAATACACAAGATCCAGCGCACTCGCCTATCCAGTAAGTGGGTTAATCTCATAAGAGCAGACATTAGGCTGTTAGTTTAGGACCTGCCAAAGATGGGGTACATTGACGGTTTATGCAATGTATGATCATATAATGTAACTAAACCCCCATTATTTTTGCCTAGGTTAGGTGTTTTAAAAAAAACAAATAAAATCTTTCAACAGTGAAGTTGCAGTTTAGTGGATAGGTGAGTGCGCTGGATCTTGTGTATTGTATAATTTAACCCCCAGCAGCACCCCAAATTTATGCATGTTCAAGTGAATGCAGCCAAACCCCCCCTTGTTTCATATATATATATATATATATATATATATATATATATATATATATATGAGTCTAGCCAACTCCTTGGTTTTGCACCCCTCCCTGTCACAGGTACCTCATCCCAGGGCCCTATTTAGCCTTGTACTGCAGAGAGCCCCAGATGGAATTTTTTTTCCCAAGTAAGTGGTTAATCTCATAAGAGCAGACATTAGACTGTGAGAGTAGGACCTGCCAAAGATGGGGTACATTGACGTTGTGGCAGGCTTATGCAATGTATGATCATATAATGTAACTAAATCCCCATTTTTTTGCCTAGATTAGGTGTTTTTAAAAAAAACTTTTACAAACTAATAAAATCTGTCAACATTGAAGTTGCTGTTTAGTGGATAGGAGAGTGCGCTGGATCTTGTGTATTGTTTATTATATATATATATATATGTATGTGTGTATAAAAAAAAATTAGATGAGCAATCAGTCAAGAGATACCTAAATAGAGTGCAAGGACCCCAAACAATCCAGTATACCAATAAAATAAATAATGGCACAGCACTTCAGGTATGAGCTCTCCATTTATTTAAGGCAGCAGCTTACACACTGACAATGTGTAGGCCTTTTTCAAGTCACTCAGCACAAATTTAATACAGCTGAAATATAGTGTGTTTATTAGTGTATTTTTACACTAGTTGTGTCTATTGTTATTATTATTATTATTATTATTATTATTATTGCTATTTATATAGCACCAACAAATTCCATAGTGCTTTACAATATTATGAGAGGGGGGATTTAACTATAAATAGGACAATTACAAAAAAACTTACAGGAATGATAGGTGGAAGAGGACCCTGCTCAAACAAGCTTACAGTCTATGGGAAGTGGGGTATAAAACACATTAGGGCAGGAAATAGCAATCAAATAAGCAGAGCTGGAGGAGAGAGTAGAGTGCTGCCCTTTAGGAGACAGCAAGAGACAGGTATGTAAGGTAGAGGTTACTCTGGGAGGCCATAATATTTTCTAAAGAGATGGGTTTTAAGGAACTTCTTAAATGATTGAAGACTAGGGGAGATTCTGATTTCAAATGAAGGGAGTTAGGTGTTTTTAAAAAAAACTTTTACAAACTAATAAAATCTGTCAACATTGAAGTTGCTGTTTAGTGGATAGGAGAGTGCGCTGGATCTTGTGTATTGTTTATTGTATAATATGGCCCCCAGCAGCACCCCATTTAAGCATGTTTAGGTGAGTGCAACCATCCCCCCATGTTTCCTATATATATTTGGGAGTCTAGCCAACTCCTTGGTTTTGCACCCCTCCCTGTCACAGGTGCCTCATCTCAGGGCCCTATTTAGCCTTGTACTGCAGAGAGCTCCAGATGGATTTCCCCCCCCCAAGTAAGTGGGTTAATCTCATAAGAGCAGACATTAGGCTGTTAGAGTAGGACCTGCCAAAGATGGGGTACAATGATGGTGTGGCAGGCTTATGCAATGTATGATCATATAATGTAACTAAACCCCCATTATTTTTGCCTAGGTTAGGTGTTTTTAAAAAAACTAATAAAATCTTTCAACATTGAAGTTGCTGTTTAGTGGATAGGTGAGTGCACTGGGTCTTGTGTATTGTATAATTTGGCTCCCAGCAGCACCCCCATTTATGCATGTTCAGGTGAGTGCAGCCAAACCCCCCCATGTTTCATATATATATATATATATATATATATATATATATATATATATATATATATTTACTTATTTAGTTTTTCCTGATGATTTAACTTTTTTTTTGGTGTCATTACCTCTGGAATGGGTAAGAGGCTTATTTACTTGACAGGATATTTCAGGGTAATTTAATGCTTAAGTGCTTTATGTGTCTCGATTGTTCCTTCTATATATTGCAACATATTAAATAATTATGCAAAACCCAAAAAATATTAGTTTGAATAACAAGAATATTCACCTTCCAAGATTCAGAATCTGTACAGCTTAGATAAACTGACTACAGCTTTTTATTGACCCATCCCATCTGGTGTTTATGGGGCAAATTATTGATCTCCCCACATCACATTAAATGAGTAGAACTGCTTATGAAGGAAGAAGGGAGCAGAGGGCGCCGGGGAAGTACAACCCCAGCTGTTATGCTTCAAACTACCTATCCTCCCTAATACACAAGTATGTCCCATTTATGCCCCTACACTCTGCCGAAGACCTGCGTCCATCTTCTGTTTATACTCCCACCTCTAATGCTCACCTCCAGCACTTCTCTAAGGCTACAACGTTACTGTAGAACCTTCTTAAATTCTCTGTTAGACTTTAACTCAGTCTTCTTTTTTTTTCCCCGTACCCTCCCTGCAGGAGAGCTGCCACTATAAAAAAAAAAGTCAGGAAAACAATAAGCCCCCAGTGAATACTTTTACAACAACTTTCTTTTCTACCCCTACCTTTACTTATTGTCACTAAATCCCACTCCTTCCAGCATGTAAGCTCCTTTGAGCAGGGCCCCCAACCCTCTCTGTTCCTGTGCATCCAGCTTGTCTGGTTACAAATACATGTCTGTCAGTCCACCCATTGTACAGTGCTGCAGAATATGTTGGTACTTTATAAATAATAATAATACATAACCAGGTTTACTGATTTGTAAACCAGGTTGTGTACTGCAATCTTCAGAGTTTGCTGCCTTATTACTAGCTCTGGATGGCTATCTTACAGCTGAAGCTATTCTTTATACATTACTTAAGTTCTTGTGCTACTTAGAGGCACACTTTAACTTTTATTTCCCTCCTCCATTTTCTTACTGGTCTGTTCCAAATGCTATGCCCCTTTAATTCTTCCACTGTACTATAAAAAAAAAAAGTTGTAACTATTTAATATTAACTATAATTAATTTTGTCTGGCTAGACCTAATGGGAAATTAATGAAGCAATGTGAATGAATTGAACATGTCACTCAAGCAGGCTGACATTTTAATTAGGACTTCTTTTACTCTGATCAAAATGTGAGTAGTTATAATTTTTACTGCTTTAATTTATATTCCTCCAATAGCTGTGTCTAGTATTGAAATATTTTACCATAATATGTTTTTTTTTTTTTGTTTTTTTTTATCATTGACAATTTTTATTGAGTTTTGGGGTACAGAAGAGAAGAGGGAGATAGGGAATAGTGGTTGACACTTTATATTTCACTTATATCTTGACTTGATAACACATCACATGTTTATTTAAATGCAACAAATCGACAGTCGATTAATAGTAACAGTATATGTGGCCACCTATTTGGGTTTCTCAAGGTCTTGAGGGGCGTTTGTACAACCTTACAGGGTGCCTGGACGATCGGGCACTTTCTTCGTATAGGGTTCAAGGTTTTTATGTCTGGTGTACCACTAGGAAGGATAAACTTGGAATAACCTTTGGGGTAGGAGGGAACCTTAAAAGAAGAGAGGGGGGGAAAGGGAGGGTGGGGGGGGGGGTTTGACTCCCAGGTGATCGGCAGCTGGTGTTTCTATTGCAGGGTTTTTAGTTCTTCTTGCGTATATGGTGCGAGTTTCGTGATGACCAGTTTTAATTCGGACCTCATGGTTGTTCAAATGAGTATATTAGTTTACAAGTTCAGACTTGAAGGGGCACAGCTGTCGATCCGTAGGTCTTTGCTACTGTCGTCTCATTTGGGGATGATTCTTTATTCTCTATGTATTTTTGCCAGGCTTCCCAGGCCTGTGGCCAAATTTGTTTTTTTGTGTTTTCTGAGTATCTGGTTGCTAATTCGTAGCGTTTAGTTATGTCTATTATCTGTATACATTCTGATATTTGGGGTTGGGTGGTGGATTTCCAATGTCTACTGATGACTGTTAGTGCAGCCAGAAGTATATGATATATTAAGTATTTTTGCCTGCTTAGGATCCCTTGTGGAAAGAGCTGGAGGAGGTATGTTTCTGGTTTGCGGGGTAGCAGTATTTTTGTGCTATCTTGAATAATTGATTCTATATTGTCCCAATATGCTGTTAGTAAAGGACAGTTCCACCAAATGTGGAGCATTGTGCCTCTGTGTTGTTGGCACCTCCAGCATAGATCTGAAGCTTGTGGGTAAGATGTTTTTAGGCGTGTAGGCACCAGGTACCACCGGTATAGGACTTTTCGGGATAGTTCCATATGGGATGTGCATTTGGATAGCGAGTGATGTGCTAGAAGGATCTCCCTCCACTGTTGCACACTAAGGGTATATTCGAATTCCCTCTCTCACGCTGCAATAAATGAGAGTTTTGCGTGGTCTCTTGGGGGGTGCATTGTTCGATATAGTTCAGATATCAGTTTTTTTGGGGTTGAGAGACGTGAGCATATTTTCTCTACCATCGTCAGCTGTGGCCCCTGTACATTATCATTAATTGTCAAGACTTGTTTGTTGAGCCATGATTGTAATTGCATATAGGAGAAGGAAGCCATCGGTGGCAGATTGTATGCGGATGATAAATCCGCTAAGTGTCTAAGCGTGTTTCCCTGAAGCAGCTGGTGTAGGTGTGTCACACCATGTCGGTGCCATAGGTTGCAATTGAAGTTTGGTATCACATAGGGTAGAGCTTTTATGGGTGTGGCGGGCGATGTTTTATGCGACCAGCCCAATTTGCGGCAGTATTTGTCCCATGTTGACAGGGTGAGGGCTGTGGTTGGGAGTAGTTTGGTCATGGCTGGTCTTTTGTGTCGGGGGAGCCATGCTAATATGTTGATGGGTATATTATCAGCAAATTGCGCCTCTAGTGTCATCCATTGGGTTGGTTGGTTCCGGTGGCAGGCTGCTAATATGGGGCTTAGGACGGCTGCCTTGTAGTAGCTGTCTAGGTTGGGTACTCCCATTCCCCCTTGCTGACGTGGCATGTATAATGTGCTTTTCGCTACTCTCGCTTTTCGTTTGTTCCATATGAAGTTCAAGAGTAGCTTTTGTGCCTCTTGTATAAATCTAGATGGTATTTTTATGGGTAGTGTTCTAAATAGGTATTGCAATTTGGGTACTATTATCATTTTTATTGCGGCAATTTTCCCTGTCCAGGATATGAATTTGTTCTTCCAGCTGAGCAGCAAGTTTTTTATTTCAGTCAATAGTTTCTGGTAGTTTAATTTGTAGAGGTATGCTAAGTTTGGGGTAATATTAATTCCTAGGAATTTTAGGTGGTCGTTGCGCCAATCGTATTTAAAGGATGTGCGCAGTCTCTCTAGGTCCACTGCCGGAATGTTCATACCCATCGCCTGTGTTTTATTTATATTGAGCTTAAAGTAAGAACACTTGCTATATTGGGTTAGTATATGGTGAAAGTTGGGTAGGGATATGTGTGGTTGCTCTAACGTTAGAAGAATGTCATCTGCGAAAAGCGTGAGTTTATGTTCCTTCCCTAGGCTTTTGATGCCATGGATGTTCGGGTTGTCTCTAATGAGTTGTGTAAGAGGTTCTAGTGAAAGTATATAGAGGAGAGGCGACAATGGGCAGCCTTGTCGGGACCCATTCGTGATATGGAATTGTTTCGAACTAAAGCCCCCGTTGGTGACTTTCGCTGTTGGCTTAGAGTATAAGGCTCCCACCAGCCCTAGGAAGGAGTCCGGGAAGCCATATTTAAGTAGAACAGCTTGGAGGAAGGGCCAGTGCAACCTATCAAAGGCTTTTTCAGCATCGAGTGATAACATAACACACTGGGCCCCCCCTCCGCGTCTCCCTTGTAGTAAGTCTAGTATTTTACGGGTTCCATCTGCTCCCTGCCTGCCGTTAACAAATCCCACTTGGTCATCGTGTATTAGGGTTGGGATGATGTTTGTCAGTCTGTTTGAGAAGATCTTAGCCAGTAATTTAATATCCGTGTTAAGCAGGGAGATTGGCCTCAGGTTTTGGCTTTTGGTGGGGGGTTTGCCCGGCTTAGGTAGTCTAGCCACATGTGCCATAAGCATGTCTTGGGGCATTTGGCCTGTCGTGATGATATGGTTGAAGGTTTTTTCTAGGTACGGGGTTAGGATTTTTGTCATTATCTTATAATAGGCATTTGTGAGACCGTCTGGTCCCGGCGATTTTCCCTGGGGGAGTGAGTGTATAGCTTTTTGTATTTCGTCTTGCGTGACTGGGTTTTGTAATATATTTATTTGTTGTTCCGTCAGTGTTGGTAGTGTGGTCATTTGTAGGAAGTTCTGAATTTACTGAGGTGTGGGTTGGTGTAGGTTAGGGTCGTCTTTGAGGTTGTAAAGTGTGTGATAGTAGTCTGCCATGGTGTCATTGATATCTTGTGGGTTATGAATCTTAGATCCGTGGGGTGTGAGCAGATATGGAATTTTGGCATTGGATTGTTTTTGGCGTAACATGTTCGCTAGGTGTTTGCCTGCTTTATTGCCTTGCGAGTATGTGGTTTGTTTTAGTTTGTGCAGTATGTGTGCCGTTTTGGAGATTGCTATATTATTGATGCTTGTCGTGGTATCTTGGATTAGTTTTGCGTGCTGTGGTGAGGGTGTTGCTATGTTTGCCGCCGTGGCATCCCTCAAGGTGCGCAGCAAGTGTAAATGTTCCTGTTGTGTCTTCTTATTTAGATACGAGGCTCTGCTAATAAGGAGCCCTCTGATAACCGCCTTGTGGGCTTGCCATACAGTGGTTGGTTGGACGTCCGGTGTGTCATTTATTTGGAAGTACGTTGATAGGGCTTCTGTCAATGTGTTGGAGAATGTCTTGTCCTTTAAAAGTGAGTCATTCAACCGCCATGGTGGCCGTCCCCTATGTGGGTATTCCTCAGTCAGTCCTATTGTGATTGGGCCATGGTCTGACCATGTTATATCTCTAATCTCGCTGTGTGCCATCTTGGGTATTAGTGTGCCTGAAAGGAAAATGAAGTTTATCCTTGAATATGATTTGTGTACAGCTGAATAGAAGGAGAACATTTTCTCGGAGGGGTGGGAAGTTCTCCATGAGTCATAAAGACCATAGTCCCCCAGCAGTTTGTTGATTGCTTTGCTTTGTGTTTTAAGTGCTTTGGAACGTGGTGCCGTGGGTTGCAGTGTGGTGTCCATATGCGGGTCAAGGGGGTGATTGAGATCTCCACACAATATAAGTGGGGCATTTTGGTTGGGGGGAGTGCAGAGAGCACCTTATGGATAAAATTGCGTTGGTGCATATTAGGAGCATAGAAGCTTACTATGACATATTGTAAATTATTTATGAGGCAATGTATTATCACATATCTACCTTGTTTGTCCTTAATTATTTGCAACGTTTCAACAGTGGAGGAGGATTGAGGCTCCTCTTGACTTGGAGGAGTGAGTTGCATGATATTGGTGAGGGTAATGTTGTAAATCGAAGTTAGGCACCCTTGAAGTGACAAAGTGTGTCTCCTGTAAGCATATGATGTCCGCCTTGATTTTTTTTCGCTTCCTCCAGCATCATGCGTCTTTTGTGTGGGGTATTTAGTCCCCTACAATTGTGTGAGTATATATTCATGCAATGGGTGGATGATGTAAGGTGCTCGTTTGCAATTCTGCATTTCTTACATGGTGATACTGGGTGTGCCGAGTTTGCTTAGTGTATTCCTGCATAAGTATATTATTGAGCCCGGGAGTGGGGGATACATGCAAGGTAGGGGGAAAAGGGGGTAAAAACCAAAGTATATACAAGTGGACCCTAACGTGGGTCATGGCATTGTGGCTTTGTGCCACGGGGGAAGGACGCTTAATCGGCGTCTTTAGTTGTGCGGCCGTTGGGCTCTCTTGTTTATATACTAATCGTGTCTCCACAGATTTATAAGGCAGTAGAGGGTAGGATTGTATACATGTTGCTTTTGTGCTGGTGGGTGTGCTCAGGGGGAAGTTGGTTCGGCCTCATACAGGGGTTTTGTAGGGCTTTTCACCCTGCACCTCTCTGCTTTGTGTCATAAAATTCACCGTTAACCCATTAACTCTCACGGTGCTGTGTTGTGCTAATGGATGGTTTGCAAATCGTCACTTATGTGAGCGTGTTTTGCACTGATAGAGGGGTTGATTGGCAGGGCTACCCGGGGCATGCATTGTAGTCATCATTACCACATGTATATGCGTATTACATTTTTGTCATCATTGTGCATACATTGAGCAGGTCATCCATATATACATTTCTTGTCTTTAGCCCTTTAGGCTGTCCTCATGATTCATTTTAAATAACTACATTACAGTTTCCAGTGAGGTAATTTGATCTCTATAGATTACCTGTCCTTGTTCTATCAATATTAGGTAGTCCCCCCTTGTTATACTGGGTCAGCCTGATGTTCACATATGAAGGCCCCCCGCCCACCAGCCCTATGAAAGCATACCTGTCAAAGCTTAGTTATATGGTAAATAATTTGCATAATCAAAGCAATTAAACACATGCTAACTTAACTAATACTTAATAAACAGTTATAGCGGGATATAATGACATCTCACGTGTCCCTGGGTACGGCCTTAACGGCCTAGTCCTCTGAGTATTTCATGGAGATTTGGATCGCTCAGGGATTTGACGCCATTCTGGTACCAGGCGTCTGGTTGGGCCCGCTTGAGTCGTGGGGGGGTTTGAAGGGAGCCCCCATTCTTTTAGTAGTTGGGTACCTTCGTCCGGCGTGTTGATCAGTTTAAGTTCGCCATTCTTATTAATTAGCAGTTTAGTAGGGTATCCCCAGCGGTACCTGATCCCTGCACGACGCAGCTCCTCAGTCACCGGGTGAAATTCTCTTCTGCGTCTGAGTGTTGCCGCCGATAGGTCCGCTAGGATTTTGACCTTTGTGTAGGTTGCAGGTGGTTCCGTACGGTTACTGCTAGCTCGCATCACTGCCTCTTTTATGTGATAGTAATGTGCCCTCATGAGAACATCTCGTGGGACAGCGTCCGGTAGGTTTCGTGGTTTAGGCACCCTATGAATCCGATCTAGTAGGAACATATCTGTGGGTATGTCCGGAGCGTATGCCTTTAGTAGGCCCTGTACATAAACTTGCAGATCATTCGGCATAACGCTCTCTGGGATTCCTCGTAGTCTGAGGTTGTTTCTCCGCGAGCGATCTTCAGCATCCGCCATGCGTGCTTCCATCGTTTCAATTTTTTGTTCCAGCCGTGTGACATGATCGACCATATCGTTGTGCGCTGTGGCGTATTCGCTCAACTTAGCTTCCACATGCGCAGTTCTGTTGCCGATGTCCTGAACTTCTTTGCGAAGTTGTCCTATGGAGGATTGCCAGGTTTGTATAAGTTTTTCGGCCATGGCTGCCATCGCTTCATCCAGGTATGTCTTAGTAAGGTTTTCCTGGTTTGTGCGAGAGGGCCCTGTGGTTAGGACACTTCCCGCCTGTTGTTCTTCGGCGCCATCTTGGATCGGGCCGTGGTCGATCTCTGGGCTATGTGCGTTTTTGTTGGCAAAAAAATTCAGTTTTTCCTTTCAGATTAGAGGCAGTGCTTATACCACAGGGATATCCAATCTGGAGGGAAAAAACAGGCAGGCAAATCTCCAAACATTTTAATCCCTCCCCTAATTACCTCCTTTCCCATAAGTAGCAGCTCCTCCTGATCATCCCCTGTTCTTTGCCTGCCTTCGGCAGGGGAGGGAGGACGCCATGGTGCCTCTTCCGACCCTTCGGAAATTCCAGTTGACGGCTTGGTTTCTGAATTCCAGATTTTAGAGAGCAAAGGTCTGGATCCTGAAGTGATTAAAATCCTGTTGGCAACTAACAAGGAATCTACATCTAAGATCTACACTAGAATTTGGAAGATATTTTGTCAGTGGTGTTGTAGGTTTAAAGTCAACCCGGTTTCCGCGTCCATACAGAAGATCCTAAGTTTCCTTCAGATGGGATTTGCAAAAGGCCTTAAACCTGCATCATTGAAATTACAAGTTTCTGCTATCAGTTTCTTCTCCCTCAGATGCCTGGCCTCTGATTTCTAGGTTCTTCGGAGCTCTGACTCGTTTGGTGCCCTATGCTAGGGAAACCTGTCCTCCCTGGGATCTAAACTTAGTCCTTTCCGCGCTTTGTGAGCCGCCCTTTGAACCATTGGAGGAAGCTTCCCTAAAGATCATTTCATTGAAAACTGTTTTTTTGGGGGCTATTACATCTGCTAAAAGAGTATGTGAGATCCAAGCTCTTAGGGAAAAAATTTCCTTTTTTAGTTTTTCATCAGGACAAGGTGGTTCTAAAGCTCGATCCTTCGTTCAGCCCGAAAGTTTTTTCTGTTTCAAATGTTAACCAGGAAGTGGTCTTACCAACTTTTTGTCAGAATCCGTCTAACGCTTTGGAAAGCAAATTTCACTGCCTAGACGTAAAGAGATGTCTTTTGCAATATCTAAAAGCGACAGAATCCTTCAGGAAGGATAACAGTCTTTTTGTCTTATTCAAGGGCACAAGGAAAGGCATGAAGGTTTCGAAGAGTTCTCTGGCTAGATGGCTGAAGGACTGCATTCAGTTGGCTTATTCCAAGAATGGCATGAATCATGCAGGCCCTTTAAAGGCTCATTCTACTAGAGCTGTTTCAACGTCCTGGGCACTGCGAGCGGCTGCTTCTCCTTCTCAGATTTGTTCAGCGGCTACGTGGTCCTCTCTCCATACTTTCTCAAGACACTACAAGTTGGACATACTGGCCTCGGAGGATGCAGCTTTTGGGCGCAAGGTGCTTCAAGCAGTAGTGAAATGAACCCGCCCTCTGGATCTGCTTTATTATATCCCTGTGGTATAAGCACTGCCTCTAATCTGAAAGGAAAAACATAAATTTTGCTTACCGAAAATTTCTTTTTCCTGAAGATTAGAGGCAGTGCTACAATTCCCGCCCCTTTTTTCTAATAAACTAAGTAATTTTGCAGCTATTTGGCTTATGTATTGTCTGGGGATGATCAGGAGGAGCTGCTACTTATGGGAAAGGAGGTAATTAGGGGAGGGATTAAAATGTTTGGAGATTTGCCTGCCTGTTTTTTCCCTCCAGATTGGATATCCCTGTGGTATAAGCACTGCCTCTAATCTTCAGGAAAAAGACATTTTCGGTAAGCAAAATTTATGTTTTTCAGCTTTTTGGGTGTTCTTCTTTCCTTTTAGGCTCGCCATCCTGTGTTTTGTGACGGTTTTCTGGTGTCTGGGAGACGATGTCGTCGGATTCTAAGAGCCCGGGTGCCGGAGCAGTTTCCTATGCACGCCCCCCCATATATATATACCGTATATACTCGAGTATAAGCCGAGTTTTTTAGCACATTTTTTGTGCTAAAAAACCCCAACTCGGCTTATACTCGAGTCAATAGTCTGTATTATGGCAATTTGCATTGCCATAATACAGACTGGGGCTGTGGGGGCTGGCAGAGCTGTAACTTACCTTTCCTGCAGCTCCTGTCAGCTCTCTCCTCCTCCGCGCCGTCCGTTCAGCACCTCGGTCAGCTCCCAGTGTAAATCTCGCGAGAGCCGCGGCTCTCGCGAGACTTACACTGGGAGCTGACAGAGGGAGCTGCACGGACGGCGCGGAGGAGGAGGGAGCTGACAGGAGCTGCAGGAAAGGTAAGTTACAGCTCTGCCAGCCCCCCTCTCCCCCCCTGAACTGCCAATGCTGGACCACCAGGGAAGGAGCCCCTCTCCCAGCTATGTATCAAGCAGGGAGGGGGGACGAAAAAAAAATTAATAATAATAATAATAATAAAAAAATAATAATAATTAATTAATAAATAATAATACTAAAATAATAATAATTAAATTAAATAAAAAAATAATAAATAATAAAAAAAAATTAAAAAAACATTGCCCACCTCCCACCAAGGCTCTGCAACACACACACACACACACACACACACACTGCATTCATACACACACACTGCATTCATACACACACTCTGCATTCATACACACACTCTGCATTCATACACACACTCTGCACTCATACACACACTGCACTCATACACACACTGCACTCATACACACGCTGCACTCATACACACGCTGCACTCATACACACGCTGCACTCATACACACGCTGCACTCATACACACGCTGCACTCATACACACGCTGCACTCATACACACGCTGCACTCATACACACGCTGCACTCATACACACGCTGCACTCATACACACGCTGCACTCATACACACACGCTGCACTCATACACACACGCTGCACTCATACACACACGCTGCACTCATACACACACGCTGCACTCATACACACACGCTGCACTCATACACACACGCTGCACTCATACACACACGCTGCACTCATACACACACGCTGCACTCATACACACACGCTGCACTCATACACACACGCTGCACTCATACACACACGCTGCACTCATACACACACGCTGCACTCATACACACACGCTGCACTCATACACACACGCTGCACTCATACACACACGCTGCACTCATACACACACGCTGCACTCATACACACACGCTGCACTCATACACACACGCTGCACTCATACACACACGCTGCACTCATACACACACGCTGCACTCATACACACACGCTGCACTCATACACACACGCTGCACTCATACACACACGCTGCACTCATACACACACGCTGCACTCATACACACACGCTGCACTCATACACACACGCTGCACTCATACACACACGCTGCACTCATACACACACGCTGCACTCATACACACACGCTGCACTCATACACACACGCTGCACTCATACACACACGCTGCACTCATTACACACACGCTGCATTCATTATACACACGCTGCATTCATTATACACACACTGTAAATAAATATTCAATTAATATATATTTTTTAGGATCTAATTTTATTTAGAAATTTACCAGTAGCTGCTGCATTTCTCACCCTAGTCTTATACTCGAGCCAATAAGTTTTCCCAGTTTTTTGGGGTAAAATTAGGGGCCTCGGCTTATATTCGGGTCGGCTTATACTCGAGTATATACGGTAATGTTTTTATTGACAAAAAATAGTAAAATGTAGGCAGTCACTGAACACATTCAAAATTATTTTATTTTATATTTTAAATATATTTATTTTAAACAAAGGTTAAGATAGATACTACTTTTTTAGGCAGTGGCTGGGTGGTTAGGGCCAGATGTACATACTGACACCTTAAGACTATGCATTCACGGGTAAGGGGTTTGGAGCCTCATTAACTCACTGTATAAAGTTTGAGAAAGGGTATAAAATATTCATGGAAATGGGTAGGGGCTATTATAATATTGTGAAGCCCCAAAAAATAGACAGCGGAATCTGTGGTATTGAACACTCAAACAAGATAAATACAACCTGTATAGTGCTGTTTACAGGTGTGGGATATAATAGCCCTTTTAGGTATATCTTGATTTGGAGGTCACTAAATATTTAAAATAAACTGTATATAGTGAATTATTGTATAGTACAATCTAGGAAAAGCATGGTTTTAATATGCACTAACAATGATAGAAGAGTGTCAAGCTTATGTGCCACTTACTGCATTCTTAATCAATCAATATGCCTTTTGACATATAGGAATACAATAAATATTATTTGTACATGCAGTTGAGTATCAAGTTTGATAGTTTAATACAATACCACACTATGTTGATGCTATTGCGGATTAATATGTATCAAAAGGCATATTCATGTAGAAATATATATAAATATAGATTTTATTTTTCAATTCTTTCTTTTATTGAGTGGTTGAAACATCATGCAGTACAAAGTACAGAAAGGTTGGTGTGAGGGAGAGCCCTGTCACTATCGACTAATTTCGTGCATTTGGTTTGTTTCCCCACTTTGTTCGCCTATTCGTTCAGTACCCAAACGGAGACCCCCTTGGAACACCAATTAAACTAACCAACACCATTAGTGAAACCACATCAGAAGATTCCATCGAATGCTTTACTGGGTGGCCGCCATTTCGTGCATACGAACGGACGTGGTGAGAACAATGGATGGCGGTCATCTTAACGCACGAACACTCTCAGCGGGACTTGGTCGTCGAGTGCTTGGAACTGATTTCGGCCAGGCACTCTCACGAACACCGGTCTGCTTCCACGCACGGCTCATTCGCATACTATTTCATGCTCATGGACGACGTTCGGTAGTTCTGAACTACCTGGGCGGATTATATGCTGTCTTCTGAGGGAAAGGGAACCCGGGACGGTCAAAGGGCGGTTAGACCATCACAGTTGGGTCAGACAATATAATAGCGAGATAAACATGGCACACATACGTATGAGATTGGTTGTACTCTGAGTTTATCATCTGGGCCTAATATGCTCTTAGTCTGAATGGAGTATATCTTGTCAGAGAGTTAAAAGATTGTTCAGTATAGAGCCTATCTAATATTTCCATGCAAGGGTACCACTCATTTAAATAAAGTACATGACTAGTAGCAGGTTAGTCAACATTTATAATACAACGGAAGGCAAAAATGAGCAAAAACAAGAAAAAGGTGCACCCGGTAAGTATAGTGTGTGTATCATGTCTTGGTGTGTGGGGTGTTGTGCGAAGTTCTGGTGGTCCGCAGAAGTGTGATGAACAGATTCCTGCTGATAATATACCAGAGATCAGAAGCCATTTTTAGATTGTTTCTATCTAATCACCCGGTGTGGGGGCTGTGCGGCATGAAATGAGGCGTGTAAGACAGTGACGCTATGTGTGCAGGTAAATATGTGCCTCATGGGCACGGTGGGTAATGGGGGGGGGGAAATGTTTGGTGCCTCTGCTGTACTTGTGTACCCCTAACCTATGTGGGTAGTGGGGGGGGGGGAAGAGTATCAGAGTTGTGGGAGTTCTCTGCGTGTGTCTTAGTTTTGGTTTAAAAACTATCATTCCATATTAGATAACAGATAACTGAACAGATAAATATTAAAATAAAAAAGAGAACAGGTTATGAACGTAAGCTACAGTCCATTTCGTGAAGTGCCATGTGGTTCGATGGTAAATATTTCCTAGCCGCCAACACTGGTGAGGTGCACTGAGGTAGTGCCGTCAGTTCAGGGTCTAAGTTACTGAGTCATGAATCCAGGATGGAAGAAAGGGTGTCACATTTGAGACATTTGATACATCCCACTGAGGATTGGTTGTCGGTCCCGCTGTGGCTTCTGTGCCCTTTGTTAGGGCCAGTGCTGCGAGGAAAGCAGGGGCCTCTGATGGAGATGTTGTTGTATACATCTGCCCTTCTTTGAGAACCATCAAAGTACGGTATGCAGACCAATGATATGCCACTCCAGCTTCTTGTAGCTTTGTCATAATAGTTTGCACAGCCTTTCTCCATAGTAAGGTGGCCCGGGTGACATCTAGATAGAAAGTAAGATGGTGAGTTTCAAAGTCCATAGGGGCCTTGTCTTGGAAAGCTTTCACTAGCCTTTGCTTGTCCGTGAGGGTTTGACATTTGAGATTAATGTCCCTGGGTGACCTTGTTAGGGCGCGTGGTGTTCTGTTGTATGCCCCATCCAGCGGGAGCAGTTTGGCCTGTTTAGTGGGCAGGACTGTGGCTATCAGCCACCTAAGGACATGCGGTAACTCTGTGGATACTGCATCATAGACTCCACGGATTTTGATATGTTTGCGCCTACTCTTGTCATCCAGAGTGTCTACTCTGTGTGTCAGGAAGGAATGTGAGGTTTGCAGTTGTTGCACAGTGTCCCCCAGGGCTGCTAGGCCTTGCTTGAGGTTGATCACATCTTCCTCATTAGCTTGTATGCGGTCTGTGACAGCCTGGACCTCAGTTTTTACCAGGGCAATGTCTGCGTCAAACAATAGTCTGAATCTGTCATAGAGGTCAGATATGTCCTGTTTAGTTGCAGGAGTCAAGGTGTGGGACTCACTTGTGGTTGCTACTGCAACAGGTTGCCTGCTGTCCCTCCCGCTCCCCTCTTCATCCTCAGAGGCCTCTCTGTTGCCTGAATGAGCTGGGGGAGCCAAGTGCTCTGCCGTCTGGACCTTGAACATTTAAGAAGTGCCCCGATATCTCTCGCCTCTTGCGGTGGTGCCGAGGTCGATTTCTGCGTCTTCCAACCCATGGCTGCAGTATCTGGGTCACTATGATAGGGATACAGCTAGTCGCGCCAGTCAGCGAGGAGCTCGGCGTAGTTGGCTGCGGGCTTCCAGGCCTCAGCTTCTGCCGGGTCTGGAGGGATTGCGCAGTTGGCAACCCAAATTGAAATGCCATGAGTGGGTTCAGCGGGAGTTCCCCCACCTGTGGCAAGTACTTTTGGTTGGTGATCAGCCAATATTTTCTCTGTTTTTTTTGTTGTTTTAGGAGATGTGTGCACGGAGCTGTAGAAAATGGCATCTGAGCTGTAGCTGTGTCAAGCCCTGCACCCAAAAGATTTTTTTTTTTACTGCTCATCTTTTTCCTTTTATTAGTTACTTTTTCTCACTTGATCTGTCACCCAAATGGAGGGGAAATGTGTCCATCAGTATACAGCAAAATAAATTCATATAAAAATTCATATAAAATAATTAGCCCAAATCTTTTTTTTTGTTAATGAAATTCGCATGAACGGAACAACATGCCCAAAATTTGGTTATCCCAAAATGTTTTTTTGTGGTGAAACAAATGTTTTTACTGTGCACTGCTGGTAACTAATGTCCAGTTAAATCCTATAGGTGGTTCTACTAGGCATAGCATATACTAAAAGACTAGATGGAGACCATCCATAATGTCAACTAGTAAATAGCTAAGTGTGTAGAAGTTTATATGGTTCCCTGTGTAGCATTCTGTCCTGGTCTAGAACATTTTTTTTTCCTGGTCCTGGTTGAACTATAGTAAGTTAAGCTTGGAATGTAGCTTTCCTTACCCATTTCCAGAAGATGATGGGTTTTGTAATATCCTTACGATCTGGAACTTTTTTGGGACCAAACTTTAATTTGAGGTTGATCGAGTGATTGAAAGAATTTTCAATTTTTTAAACACAATGTGGCAGAATCTTCAGAGAACAAACTCACATGAGTCTGAACTTTTTCAGTTTGGTTCTTTATTCTAAATTCCATTCCTCAAACCTTAAAGGGGATAGAATAGTAAAGAAGCTGTTTATGTTTTTTATTTTTGGGGGATGGGGCAAATAAGCAGCTTACTTTCCCATGATGGACAAGAGTTCTGCCCTAGCATGTACACTGGTTCCCATGTCCAATCATGTGGTATCAAATATAAGATATTTAATGGTTAGGATAAAGCTACACAATATTGATTGTATTCACCGATCAAATGAAGAAGCCAATAGAGGGGAAAAAGAGGCAATAAAAAAAACTGGACTTCCAAGATTCCACTAGACAACCTACTATCATTATTAGAACTTCCTTCACTAATACCTGAGGAAGAAGAGGGGAAATGTTGAGCCTAGTGCTACTAGGTGCCATGGACAGAGAGTTCATTATTTTAGGTATTATGCTCGCCAGCCCACTCTTTTTGTTGAATTTCATGCCAGGGGAATACCAAAACTGCAGGCTAAGTTAATAACTTGTTCAGCTGATTGCTGCAAGGGGAGATTGCTCATGGTAGAAATGATGCCCTTTAAGCATCTGATGCAGGCCATTGCTCCTCAATATGTACTTCCCTAGTGATACATCTTCAGCAGTAAGATATACTTATCACTGTAGCTGTTCTGTTTGATACTAGTAAAGAATCAGCTGGCTTAAGTCAGTGGGTGCACCATGTCAGCCAGCATGGCTTCCTCTTCATGATGGCACATTGGTGACATCCCCCAGTGCCTGGGAAGGGTGGTGGCAGTGAAGGAGGTCCAACCTTGGCATCATGTCAGGATGGAAGTAAATCTGTATTGATCTCTCCTAATACATTCTAGAAGGAAGGACAACAAGCACATTTCAGCAAAAATACCTCAGGCAATTAGATGGATGCTGTCAAATTGGTTGAGAGTTGATGCAAGCGCCAATATGCACATTGGGTTCATTGTCACTGACATGGTTGCAAACATGGTCAAACCAAGTGAAGAATAATAGAACAGCTAGTTCTTACTCCTTTTAGGGACATCACAGACAATAATTCCAGTGTGGCGAAAATAACCTCGCCACTGGGTTTTGGAGAGTACTAATGGCCAGCCTTTTGCCCAAAGACTATGGGTTCTGCAAAAAGACATGTTTAAAAAGTGACTTCCATTGGAAAATGTGACTCTTCCCCTCCCCCCTTTTCCTGTCCTATTGTTCTCCAGCAGGGCGTTGTCCCAGGTACACTGCCAGACCAGTTAAAACTGGCTACTTTGTCCCTCCTCCATCTCCCATCAGCCCTTGCTATTGTTTAACCCCATGGCGATCCAACTGTATTCGTGACATCTGAGCGCTTTTTGGACATATTGAGCCTTCAGATCCAAGCTATCTGGGGATATGTTGGATATATAGGTTAAACATTGTATTATAAGAGTTATGTATTTTTATGTGTTTTTGTAACAGTTTTTGACTTAGAGATAGTTCCTGTTACAGGAGATAATTAAGTTACCACTTAAGCCAATTATCTCCAGGATAGAGGAGAAGATAGACCGGCCGCACAGTCTAAATCTGTGGAACTATTTTGGGCATGAAAGCCATGCTTGCGGTTAGTCCAGGAATTTCCTGAACCCCTGCTCTGATCTAGGTGATTTTTGGATATGCTGTTCACCCAGATCAGGGCTATCTAAGGATGTATAATGGGGGTATGTGGTGTTTTGGGGTGTTTTCTGTGTTTTGTGAAAAATGTGTGTTTTCTGCCTGTGGGTAATTGAGTTAGTCCATTGTGTTTGTTAAAGGATTACTATAGGGTCAGGAACACAAGCATGTATTCCTGACCCCATAGTGTGAAAACCACCATCTAGCCCCCCTGGGCCCCTCATGCCTCTATAAATATTGCAAAATCTTTTTGTATTCAAACCTGAAGCTATAGATCTGCATGCTGTATGGCTCAGAAAAAAATACTTTTTGCTGACATCATCAGAAGTGGTGGCCTGATCCAATCACAATGCTTCCCCATAGGATTGGCTGAGACTGCCAAAGAGGCAGATCAGGGGCAGAGCCAGCATGATTCAAACACAGCCCTGGCCAATCAGCATCTCTTCATAGAGATGAATTGAATCAATGAATCTCTATGAGGAAAGTTCGGTGTTTGCATGCAGAGGGTGGAGACACTGAATGTTTGAATGCATTTTAGGCAGCCATGACTCAGGAAGGATCTCTAACAGCCATCTGAGGAGTGGCCAGTGAAGTTATAACTAGGCTGTAATGTAAACACTGCATTTCCTCTGAAAAGACAGAGTTTACAGCAAAAAGCCTGCAGGTAATGATTCTCTCACCAGAACAAATTCAATACGCTGTAGTTGTTCTGGTGACTATAGTGTCCCATTAATTGTATCACAGGCAGAGGGGAGGGTTTGTGTACATTATCTGGGAGTGTCTTTCTGTACAAACCTGTTTTGATTGGCTTTGCAACTTGGTATCCTGTGTTCCACAAGGTCCACATGGGTGGTAACGTTGTGGGAAAAACCTGTATATAAGAGACAATAAACCCTCAGACTGCTGAGTTCCTGTTTTACCCTCAACATAGAGCCTCGTCTCATGTGTGGTGGAAAAGTCTGCATGTACACTGGGGATTGCTATATGCTTTATACTCCCCTGGCTATAATCACCAATCTCTTTTCGCTCTCTGAAGGAAGAGAGGTTCACCCACTGGAGCCTGGAGCCTTGTCGTAGGTCCAGGGTGGGTAGAAGAAGGCGAGACCCCAACCAAGCTGCCGTGGTTCATGGGGTCTGCAGTGCTTATGGTGTCGAGTGGAGTGCTTGGAGCATTCGGGAAGCACTAGGAGCATCCATCAACGGAGGAACCCAGTCGGGGTGCCAGGTGATCTGTTACAGTCAGTTTTAGTAAAGTCATATCCCTGTTCATTTACTTCATAATTACTAACTGAAATACAGGAAATTTAATTCCAGGCAGTACACTCCAGACCGGTGTACCAGCAGTGATCTGGAAGTTGACGTATTTCCTCAATGCTCATCTGAGTGAACAAGTTGCTAATTGCCCTGAACTGATGCAAGCTTCCCTGTGTGATTCTAGAAAGTGACATTCAAATCAAACAGCCTGACATTCTGGAGGGACAGCTATGAGTACACATTAAAGGAAATTTGTACTTGGGAGCACTGGACCAACTGATTTTATTAGATCTTTGGCTGCTTATTGGACTGGACTGGAGGCCTAATGACCCCCTTGAAAGCTGCAGTGAGTGCTGGTCTATCTTTTATTTACTAAACAAGGACAGATTTATTAACACGGTCTATGATTTACAGTGAAAGAGAGGCATGCTGGTTGAGGAACATGTGTGCATTGAATTACAGTGTTGCCATTCTCTACTCTCAGCTTAATTCCAGCTCTCAACTGGTAGCATAACTAGAAGACAGACATGTGGAATATCTAGGTTTTTCCTTTTTGATATTGGTGGTTTTAGTGGACAAAGTGAATCAGCAAGCAGCTGAAAGAAGATTAGCACCGCTAAATTGGCCAGAGCCTACCTGTATAACCATATATTGCCTCCTAGTGAGAACTCTTTGAGTTACTGTGATCGGAAGAAGAGTGTGTAGCCCACTCTTCGTCTGGTGGCAAAGCAGATGTTGTCATGTTCACCAACCACTGTCCAACGTGAGTAAATGTTTTCTGTTACATGGAACATTGTGAATCCCCAATGTTCACATATGACCCTGCAACTGAGAAAATATCCTTCTTTCAAGTTCTGTGCAACTCTTAGGTTTGACATTTGAGATGTCATTATCTGCTAAATGAGATGCAATTGGTGACCCATGTTTCCTTTCAAAGTTGTTTATAAATTTATAAAAGTATTATAGTACCTCCTTGTATTTAAGTTGTAGTCAATATTTTACCAATTTTCAATATTTAAATACAAACACCAAAACACTGTCTGAATAACTATTTATTAGAGATGTGTACAAAAAAAATATGTAGGTTCTTTTTAGTCTTTCTGTTATTCAAATTTTTTCTTTTGGTTCTTCTGACATTTGGTCACCTATTCATCCATTTCGCTGAAATTTGATACATTTTATTTTCTATCCCACAAAGTTGTTCATAAGTGGTAGCTAGGGGTCCTCAAACTGCTTTCCATCACCATTTAAATAAAAGTGGCACCTATCTTAACCCTCCCTTTCCCCCTCACCCCAATAATAGTTAGAAGTTCTAATACCTGTTAAGAAAAAAATGTCGTACTTACCATCAGACATCTTCTTTCCAGTAAATCTTCTTATCTTAAGTACCAATAAAAGGCTAAAATTATACAGTAAAACAATGCACCTATTTAAAATTAAAAAAGAAAAAAATCAGATCTAAAACAAAAAAGATAAAAAAAAACAACAAAGCAATAAAACATAGTTCAATCTGCCCCCTGCAAGGGTTCTGCTCAGAATGAGCTTACAAGGTCGAGAAACCACTCAAAAGGTCTTTCACATATTAGCCAAGTTTAGTCAGAGTGCTCTGTGCTGCCATAGTAGGGATCTAATTAAATAATAATTTTGTGGGGCATAGTGCCCATTTGCCCTTGTCCAGCAGGGATGGGGCTATAAATTAAAGAAATGGGAGGGATTTAGTGTCTACCCATGCACCCACCCATGACCAGCAAGTTGGTTACTTAATATCTCTCCAGCCCCTTCCTGTGGTCATAGTGTGGGGCTCTAATTAATAAATGAGTGTTCCTAATGTTCCCCCCAGCCTCCAACCTTGGACAGAGCTTAGGGGTGTAATATTGACAAACAGCAGGGACCTAATGTCATACTATTGTCCACCATCCAGTTGTCTTTAAATATATGTCTCCACAAGCCCGTAGCCAACCCCCACCCAACTAAAAAAAATACTTACTAAGGGGGCCCAGTCTAAAGATCTGTAAAATAAACTTTAACGGAGCTCCTTGTACCTCCACCAAGGACCGCTTCCTAGCTGGAACAGGGTACCAACCGTAGCACTTCTGCCCACAGTCGCCGTGGCTTGACTGGGATCCTGGAACCGCTCCCTCCTGGAGCCGAATGGGGAATTCTCTCTAGACACCCCCAGGCACTGGAAGACATTGTCATGTATCCTTCGTCTTCATGTGACAAACATGGAGAAAGTTACCTTCCTAAGGTTAAGAGGAGTGCCGCTCGGCGGTCCTCTGCCATGATGCCTGGCTTTTGCAACGTGAGTGGACACCGGCCGCTGCGGACCCACGCTATTATATAGCCCCATATCCGTCCACGGTAAAGATGATGTCTTTACCGCAAAAGATGCACACGCATGGTTTGGGGTCAAAGGCTAGGTGCAGCCAATCGGATCTGCAAGAGGGTTATTTAAACTCACTTATTCCTTAAGCTCATTGTACTTTTGTGGTTTCCTTAAGATGGTTATCTGAGAGTGTTCCTGATCGTGTTTTTCTGTTTTTTTACTTTGGCTTCGTTTTTACTTCCTGACTTCTAGTACCCTTGACTATTGGCTTTTCCTTATCGCTGTGTCTGGTTCTGTGTCCCTGACCTCGGCTAGTATTTTTACTATTCTCTGGTATGTTAAGTCCGGCTATTCTTAGGTCTGGTCAGACATTATACTTAGTCCTAGGTGTGATAATATTCTGCATCCTGGATCAACTGTAATCCTAGCAGACACTCAGACCTGGGAGCTCTAGTCCTTACAAGGACTTTTCCCATTGAATCCTCTGCACTGGAACAGTGATTAAAGAGTAGCCCTTTCCCCTCCCAGTAACCAGGCGACACATAGTTTTGGGAATGCAAGCTGGAATACATTTAGTCTGGCCAGAGGGCCTGCTTTTATACATTTTCAAATGGATTACCACCATATCCAAAAATCACCCAGATTTGTTCAGGTGTTCGGGAATTTCCTGGAAGTCTTAATTTGACCGACCGCACACAAGGCTCCTGCCCAAAACAGTTCCATAAAATCAGGGCTTGCGATTGATCTAGTTCGGTAGTTTAAAATTGAACAAACTACTGAACAATATTCTTACCCTGATTTGTTCCCCTTGTTCGTGGGAAAGTTTTTACCAAACAGTGTCTTCCTAAGTGTTATAAAACCAAACACAGGCGATCATGGAAGTCCAGCGGTGTTTGTGAGTTTCAGTGTCCAAAAATAACTCAATAATTGCGAACACTTTGTGAACTCGATAACCAAACGCCTGTGTTCATGCGAACAAGATGGCCGCCACCTCGTGATCGTCCATATGAATTAGGGCCACCCGGACGAACACTTGAACACTGCGGTGGAAATTGGTACAAAGTAGCAATTAGGCTTAACAAGCTCCCGGGTGGTCTCCTGTTCATGCGGCTGTTCGGTTCCCGAACCATATAGTAAACAGTCCAAATACACGAATGGAGACTTTACATTGCATAGTTCAGGGTCCATAGTCTGTGGACAGGAGGCTGGCAAGCAGGCTCCACCAGGAACTCATGGCAAACTCACGTGAGAAGGGGGTCTGTCACAGAAACATTTTGTCTTCAGCGCAAAAAAAGGCCAAATAAAAAGCATGAAGCCAATTCACAACTATTAAAACAAATATAAATGTTTGGATAAAAAACAAAACAAAAAAAAAAAACACAATCTGCACAAAGGTGGATTATTTATTTATTTATTTATTTTTGCAATCTGGTCCTTTTTTATTTTATTTAATGGTAAATATGATTTTTTTTCTTATAAGTCTCTAGACTTATTGGGCTCCCCTCACTATTATTTGGGTGATGTGGTAGGTAGATTTTTTTTATTTGGGGTAAGGGAACACCTATCCAACATGGGACACGCACTTAAGGACAACTGAGGGAGGTAGATAATGACATGTCCACTTCAAATTTCCATATTTCTTTAGAATCTGCACCTCTTGTTATCAATGTTGGATCTCCCACCCACTGACCATGGGAAGTGGCTGAGATGGACACTAAGAAATTAATTTATATCACCAAATATCAGCGTTTTTTCATTAAGATTTCCTTTAAATACCAAAAATGCCTTCTTTAATGTTCTCTGTTTTTGATATGCCATCAACTTTCCAATGACTGCATATGAAACAGAAATTCTTATAGACTCAAAACTCACAGATTTTATATCCTTGAAGCTACAGTGCTCATCTTCCATCTGTTCCTATGCAGAAGCTGGGGTGTGCTTCACTGCACCCTGACACTATTAAATGTATAACGAAAACTGTCTTGGTTCCAACAAGCCTATATTCAGTTGTCATTGACTTCATTGGGATTAGAAAGGGCGGGGGGGGGGGGGGGGGGGGGCTGTGTTAGCAGGGAACTGTGCAGAAACAGAAGACATATCTTTAACTAACCAGCATGATTTACTATGATGGTTAAATGACTAGGACATACAGTCTGCAATAATACACTTAACTATGGTATCATTAAGTCAGTGGGTTGCCAAAAATAGAGAAAAACAAATGCTATTAAAGGTAAAGTCCTAACAAATATATGGCTATGGCATGGGTGTTATCTGATGGTAGCAAATATATAGAAAAATTTGAAGCATTAGTAGAATTGCATGCTGTGTCTTGATAATTAAAATAGCAGGTGTAAACAAATAAAAATGTGTGCACCTTGCTGGGATATTTATTAAGCTCTAGAGGTCCTCAAGTAAATGAAGATTTTTATTTGTTTATCCTAACTGCTTGGATAGTAAATATACAGCTTAAAGTCCTGAGAAATATTCTAAATGTGTAATCCAGCATTTTAATACTTTGTGTTAACCTATTTTCCAATGTTATAGAACAATTTAATAGTGATGATCTTAGAATAAACAACATCATAGCTATGGGTTGGATTTCCCTTATGGATCTTAATTAAAACAGGACAGATAGGTAAAATACATTAGTTAATTCTCACACAACGCTAACAAGGTTATAAGCTGAAGTAAGAATTTAAGGTGAATTCAAATTAAATTTCAAATTTAAATCCAGAGTAGCTGAATGGAAAGCATAGCTGCCTAAGATCATTTTTTCAGTTTTGCTATTTTGACCTTAAAGGGAATCTGTCAATCCCCAAGAAACGTATGCTCTTCAGTTTGAGCATGCAATTCAATTTATACAATGTACTAGCAGATTTGCTAGAAAATGCATAAATTGGGATAAAAACTTATTTAAATATAGCTTTTTTTCTGGTGGGCAAAGAAACATAGAAACATAGAATGTGACGGCAGATAAGAACCATTCGGCCCATCTAGTCTACCCAATTTTCTAAATACTTTTATTAGTCCCTGGCCTTATCTTATAGTTAGGATAGCCTTATGCCTATCCCACGCATGCTTAAACTCCTTTACTGTGTTAACATCTACCACTTCAGCTGGAAGGCTATTCCATGCATCCACTACCCTCTCAGTAAAGTAATACTTCCTGATATTATTTTTAAACCTTTGCCCCTTTAATTTAAGACCATGTCCTCTTGTTGTGGTAGTTTTTCTTCTTTTAAATATAGTCTCCTCCTTTACTGTGTTGATTCCCTTTATGTATTTAAATGTTTCTATCATATCCCCCTGTCTCGTCTTTCCACCAAGCTATACATGTTAAGATCCTTTAACCTTTCCTGGTAAGTTTTATCCTGCAATCCATGAACCAGTTTAGTAGCCCTTCTCTGAACTCTCTCTAAGGTATCAATATCCTTCTGAAGATACGGTCTCCAGTACTGCGTACAATACTCCAAGTGAGGTCTCACCAGTGTACTGTACAATGGCATGAGCACTTCCCTCTTTCTACTGCTAATGCCTCTCCCTATACAACCAAGCATTCTGCTAGCATTTCCTGCTGCTCTATTACATTGTCTGCCTACCTTTAAGTCATCAGAAATAATCACCCCTAAATCCCTTTCCTCAGATGTTGAGGTTAGAACTCTATCAAATATTCTGTACTCTGCCCTTGGGTTTTTACATCCAAGATGCATTATCTTGCATTTATCCACATTAAATGTCAGTTGCCACAACTCTGACCATTTTTCTAGTTTACCTAAATCATTAGCCATTTGGCTTATGCCTCCTGGAACATCAACCCTGTTACATATCTTAGTATCATCAGCAAAAAGACATACCTTATCATCAAGACCTTCTGCAATATCACTAATAAAAATATTTAAAAAAATGGGTCCAAGTACAGATCCCTGAGGTACCCACTGGTGACAAGCCCAAGCTTCGAATACACTCCATTGACTACAACCCTCTGTTGCCTGTCACTCAGCCACTGCCTCAGCCATTCAACAATATTGGAATCCAAACTTAAAGATTGCAGTTTATTGATAAGCCTTCTATGTGCAACAGTGTCAAAGGCCTTACTGAAATGTAGGTAAGCAATGTCTACTGCACCACCCTGATCTATAATTTTAGTTACCCAATCAAAAAAATCAATAAGATTAGTTTGGCATGATCTCCCTGAAGTAAACCTATGTTGTCTCTGATCTTGAAATCCATGTGTTTTTAGATGTTCAACAATCCTATCCTTTAACATGGTTTCCATCACTTTCCCCACTACTGAAGTAAGGCTTACTGGCCTATAGTTGCCCGACTCCTCCCTATTACCTTTCTTGTGAATGGGCACAACATTCGCCAACTTCCAATCTTCTGGGACTACTCCTGTTATCAATGCTTGGTTAAATAAATTTGTTAATGGTTTTGCTAGTACACCACTAAGCTCTTTTAATAGCTTTGGGTGCATTCCATCAGGTCCCATTTACTTATTTGTCTTTACTTTTGACAGTTGAAAGAGAACCTCTTCCTCTGTAAACTCACGTGTAATAAATGACTAATTTATCCTTTTTCTTAAATGAGGTCCCTCTCCTTCATTTTCATCTGTAAATACCGAACAAAAATAATCATTGAGGCAGTCAGCTAGACCTTTATCCTCTTCTACATACCTTCCTTCTTTTGTTTTTAATCTAACTAATCCTTGTTTTACTTTTCTTTTCTCATTTATGTATCTAAAAAAAGTTTTGTCCCCCTTTTTTACTGACTGTGCTATTTTCTCTTCTGTGTGTGATTTGGAAGCTCTTATAACTTGCTTAGCCTCTTTCTGTCTAATCCTATAGATCATTCTGTCTTCCTCACTCTGGTTTTTTGATAATTACTAAATGCTAACTTTTTGGCCACATCTGCGGAGTACCACAGTGGTTTCTTGAATTTTTTGCTTTTACTGACAAGCCTAATGCAATTTTCTGTTGCCTTAAGTAGTGCAACTTTTAAATAATCCCATTTCTCTTGGACTCCATTTAAATTGCTCCAGTCTGATAATGACTCCTTTACACATATTCTAATTTTAGAAAAGTCTGTTTTTCTAAAGTCTAAAACTTTTGTTTTTGTGTGGTGTGACTCAGTCACTGTTCTTATATTACACCACACTGACTGACTGATCACTGGATCCTAAACTTTCACCTACAGTAATATCAGATACCAAATCTCCATTTGTTAACACTAAATCTAGCATGGCCTCTTTACAAGTTGGCTCCTCAACGACTTGTTTTAGAGACAATCCCAGTAGAGAGTTTAGAATATGTGTGCTCCTGGCACAAGCAGCTATTTTTGTTTTCCAATTCACATCAGGAAGATTAAAGTCACCCACGATGATAATTTCCCCCTTCATTGTCATTTTAGCTATTTCGTCAACTAGTAGATTATCTAACTCTTCAATTTGTCCTGGGGGCCTATAAATCACACCTACACGAATTAATGTGTGATTACCAAATTCTAACGTAACCCAAATGGACTCTATGTTCACCTCACTAACTTTTATTAGGTTAGATTTTATGCTATCCTTCACATACAGGGCCACCCCTCCCCCTTTCCTGACTTCCCCATCTTTTCTATATAAAGAGTACCCTGGTATTGCTATGTCCCAGTCATTTTTCTCATTATAACATGTCTCAGTAACAGTAACTAAATCTACACTATCAGTTGCCATTATTGCCACAAGTTCATGGATCTTATTCTCTAAACTGCGAGCATTTGTAGACATGACTCTAAGCTTATCATTTTTTAACACACTTGCTACAGGCACCTTCTGTCCTTGTTTTGTGGGACAATTGGATTGATGTTTTATCACCCTTTTGCCCCCCCTCCTAGTTTAAATACATCCTAGCAAAACCTCTAAACTGCTCACTGAGAACATTTGTACCCTTTTGAGAAAGATGCAAACCATCTTTTTTGTATAGTTTATTTCCATTCCATACCGAGCTACCATGAGAAATAAAGCCAAATCCTTGCTCCCGACACCATTCACCAAGCCACTGAGACCTCTGAAGAATACGCTTAGGTCTGTAGCTCCCACTCTCCCAAGAACACAATCTGCACAAATCTGCATAACAAAAAATAATTTTGTCTGCAAATCTCTTATATTCTCTCAGTACTCACCCACCAAACCTTCTGACAATGGGTGGAGGAAAAAAAAAAGAGCACAAACTCCATCTGTGCCTCTTTTCTGCACGCCTAAGGAGCTGCGGCAACCATTTTGTTCCCAAGACATGGATGATTTTGGAATGGACTCTGATGACAGTGACACCTTGTCCAGACCAGATGCTCCTCACACTAATAAGGATCTACAGTGACTGCTGCAGGACGACACCACAGAAATAAAAACCCATGTGGCCGCAGAGTTAGAAAAATAGATCGCTGGCCTGAAAGAAAACATAAAGGCCTAAAATTCAGCCCAAGCCTAGGATTTTGTATACCTTCATGAGGAGATTTTAGTCCTAACAGACCTTTAACAATAGTTCAAAGAGAAATAACTTAAGCATCCGGGGATTGCTGGAAAATGTATTTTCTGAAATATTTTTCTGATGCTTCCGATATATTTAAAGCTTTGCTACCAGAGGCATCCCCCCAGTAATTGGGCCCACTTGCACCCTCCTGAACACAGCCCTAAAAGATTTGCAAACATGGCAAAACATGTTGGCTATGCAGACTAGCCTCCATAAAAATGACTTTGCTACCACCTTCCTTTATTCATTCCAATTTCTTCCCATCCCCATATACACATACAACCTTAAAATATTGCAAATGTAGATAGACACTTTTATATGGGCAAGCAAGAGAGCAAGGGCTAAAAGGGGATCTATGTAATCCCTCATCAAACATGTGGTCTAGGTTTACCACACTTTCCATATTTGTATGCAGCTCAAATGGCTCTGATTTAATATCTACATGCACCACCAGGGATTAACCTATGTGTTGCCTTGGAGCCTAACCTTTTTGCCGGAGATTTTACCTCTGTTATTATAGTTTCTGAAACAGACCAGAACGTTCATACCTACAACTATACTCTATTGTAAATAACTCCTCCCCACTGATGCCTATTTTGAGGAACAGACAATATGCTCCAGGAATGACACCACACAATTTTGAACACTTTAAAGACAAATACTTACTGAGATTCTTTTTTTCCCAGAATTAACAAATAATCCCTTTTCCAGGCTTGTCTCTTAACACTTTTGACTACTTCCGTTATCTACAGATCCCTAGCTTCACACCTTAACAGGTCGATGGCTACCTCCACACTTACATCCTTTGAAAAAATATGCATCTAAAATCTGATTTACTTCCTCATGAGTTCAACTCTCCCCTCACTTGATGTTTCCTACGTGTTGGCTTGGGAGAGGGACCTGGGTCCCCCGGAGTGTCCTTCAGATTGGGAGGATATATGGGAAGCGACAGCATTGATTACTATATGCATAAATCACAAAGATCAGGCATACAAAACAATTTTATCTTGCTACCTCACTCTAATCAGATTAAAACAAATGGGCTGCACATACTCAAATCTCAGACTATATATATCTATATTCACCTCTGGTGGAAATGCATTGCAATATTCCATCTTTGTCTTAGTATATCTCAGTTTCTACCTAAAATCTTACAAAAAGATATCCCTATGAACCCCTAGGTATGGCTACTGCCCAAACCTCATAGTCATGTAACAAGAGAACAAAATAAGCTTGTAGTCAAGATAGCTCTGGTCACTAGAAGGGCAACTGCAGAAAATTGGGAAAATAACATTCCCCCATTGGCAGGCATAATACACAATGTACAAGATGCAGTGGGGATGGACAAACTGTCAGCACTTATCTATGACACCTCAAAATACTTAAAAAAAATATGGGATCCAGGTAGCGGAGCTGGATGCCGACCAAGATGGCTGCATGAAACCGGAGCTCCAAGACAGGTGGACAAGCAATCCGTGCCCAACTTGTTATTTACCCACACAACTTGACAATTCCCATGGGGAGCAATGTCCCACCACAAAGGGAAAGGAAAAGGGGACCGGGCATCTTTCTTCATGGCCAAAAACCAACACAAACAGCCTGCGCTGCAAAAAGGACTCCAAGATTACGACCAAGATGGCAAAGGACATATTACATCTACCATCCTACAAAAAATGCTGGATTCCCAATTCCACATTTTTAAACCTCACTTGCCGAGCTGAAGCAAGAAATCCATGACATCGGAAACTGGACAGCACATCTGGAAAATAAGATGGACCAACCAGCGACCGCCCACAACTCTTTACTTGCCAAGGTCCAGCAAATGGAGAAGCACTTGTCCTCCAACGATGCCAAACTTGCAAACTTAGAAGGTCCCACTGGAATAATTTGAGGTTAAGGGGGATACCAGAAATCGTGGTAGTGGGAGACCTACAGGCCTATTCCAAGCTCTATGCCCAGACGTGCCAGTCGCAATGCTCCTATCAGACCACATCCACAGGGTGGCAAAAGCATGTGCAGCACCAGCTTCTGCGCCTACGGATGTACTGCTACGCACACATTATCACCATATCAAAGAGGAGATACTGAGAGCAAGCAGAAACAAGAGATCTCTGGCTGCAGTTTATCAAGATGTACAGATTTATACCAATATCTCCCCGGCCACACTAACAGCAAGGAGGAACCGGGAGATGGAAAAAGATGCTTGGTCGGTCCTCCTACTTCAAATTTGGGGCACTGCGCGTGCAATCTAATGTGCCACCACATAGGAGTGAAGTGTTAAGTAGTACTCTTCTTATCAGTTTAATCCCTGTTACGTCCCCCTCATCAGGCCTTTTTTAGTCGAATGTATCGCCCACTGCCATTCCCTTCGGGATCCATCCCTCATTCATCTTAATAAAGGTGAGGTAATCTAGACTTTTTTGACCTAGGCGACTTCTCTTCTCAGTGACAATACCTCCTGCTGCACTGAAGGTCCTTTCTGACAGGACACTTGAAGCGGGGCAGGCCAGAAGTTCTATCGCAAATTGGGATAGCTCAGGCCACAGGTCAAGCCTGCACACCCAGTAGTCAAGGGGTTCATCGCTCCTCAGAGTGTCGATATCTGCAGTTAAGGCGAGGTATTCTGCTACCTGTCGGTCGAGTCGTTCTCTGAGGGTGGACCCCGAAGGGCTGTGGCGATGCGTAGGACTTAAAAAGCTCTGCATGTCCTCCATCAACAACACGTCTGTAAAGCATCCTGTCCTTGCCGGCGTGGTCGTGGGAGGAGGAGGATTACTTTCACCTCTTCCCCTGTTAGATTCCCGTTGTGCTGTGACATCATCCTTATACGCTGTGTAAAGCATACTTTTTAATTTATTTTGCAAATGCTGCATCCTTTCCGACTTGCGTTAATTCGGTAACATTTAAGGCACATTCTGCTTATACCGGGGGTCTAGTAGCATGGACACCCAGTACAGGTCGTTCTCCTTCAGCCTTTTTATACGAGGGTCCTTCAACAGGCACGACAGTATGAAAGACCCCATTTGCACAAGGTTGGATGCCGAGCTACTCATGTCCCGTTCCTCGTCCTCAGTGATCTCACTGAAGGTATGTTCTTCCCCCCAGCCACGTACAACGGGTACAAGATAGGTGACAACGAGCACCCTGGGATGCCTGTTGTGGTTGGTCTTCCTCCTCCTCATCAAAGCCACATACCTCCTCTGACTCCTCTTCCTCACAATCCTCTTCCAGCGTTGCCGCAGGTCCAGCAAGCGATACTGATAAGGCTGTTTCTGGTGGTGATGGTGACCACAACTCTTCCTCTTCCTCTTCACGCTCATCTACGGCCTGATCCAGCACTATTCGCAGGGCACGCTCCAGGAAGAAAACAAATGGTGTGATGTCGCTGATGGTGCCTTCGGTGCGACTGACTAGGTTTGTCACCTCCTCAAAAGGACGCATGAGCCTACAGGCATTGCGCATGAGTGTCCAGTAATGTGGCAAAAAAATTCCCAGCTCCTCAGAGGCTGTCCTAGCACCCCGGTCATACAAATATTCATTAACAGCTTTTTCTTGTTGGAGCTGGCGGTCGAACATTAGGAGTGTTGAATTCCAACGTGTTGGGCTGTCGCAAATCAAGCGCCTCACTGGCATGTTGTTCGCCGATGGATATCTGAAAAGTGCGCCATGGCCGTGTAGGAATGCCTGAAATTGCCACCCACCTTCCTGGCCTGCTTCAGGACTGTCACGGTAATATACCCCAACACGCAGGAATAGTTCAGATAGTCAAGAGACAAGAAACCAGGGGTCGTCTTACCGGACCTTAGAATGGCCGGACTTGGACGAGTATAAGAAAGACAGAGTCAGAACAAGCCGAGGTCAAGGGAACTGAGAAACAGCGTAACGTAGAACAAGCCGAGGACTGGTACACAGAGGACAAAACAGCAGATAAGCAAGCAAGGATAAAGAGAGAGCGGAGTCAGGAACAAAGCCAAGGTCAAGCACCAAAAAACCAACTGAACGATACAAGCACTAAAGGGAACTGGACAGAAACCACGATAGGGCAAGGAGCAAAGGAAACAGGTGAGTATAAATACCCTAATGTTCACTTTGATTGGCCCCTGTCATATCCACGCCCCCAAAACGTGAGTGTATGGGGAACGTGGCATGACAGGGGCCAATGGGAGACTGATTCTAATTTAGTCTCCCACTGTCCCTTTAAGAGCGCGCCCGAGACGCGCGGCGCGCTCTTAGTGTCGGGCGGGACATGTGACCGCTTCTCGCGGTCACTGCCCGCCCGACTGATCTTATCGTTGGCTGAGCCGCGCGCGGCTCATGCAGGAGCAGGACCGCGCGCGGCGAGAAGAGAGGACCCCGGCCGGCCCCTGGAGAGGGTAAGTACCGCTACAGTACCCCCCCTGAAGACATGCCCACCGGGCGGGGAGGAGCAGGCCTGGCAGGAAAACGAGCGTGGAAAGAACGCACAAGGCGAGGAGCGTGAACAGCGCCAGCGGAAATCCAACTGCGTTCCTCAGACCCATAGCCCTTCCAATGTACCAGATATTGGAGGCGACCCCGAAGAAAACGAGAGTCAATTATAGCCGCCACTTCAAATTCCTCATGGCCCTCCACAGAAACCGGAGGAGGAGGAGGAGGGACATGCCGAGTATAACGGTTGCACAGGAGGGGTTTTAACAAGGAGGTATGAAACACGTTAGGAATGCGTAGATTCCTAGGAAGATCCAATGCATACGAGACAGGATTAACCACATGCAAGATACGAAAAGGACCAATAAAACGAGGGGCCAACTTCATAGAAGGCACACGAAGACGAATATTGCGAGTAGAAAGCCAAACCCGGTCTCCCACAGCATAGGATGGAGCCGCCCTGCGATGCTTGTCTGCCTGAACCTTCTGGCGAGCAGCGGAAGCCACCAAAGAACACTGAACCTGCTCCCAAGTATTACGTAGACTAGCCAAATGTTCATCCAGAGCTGGCATGCCCTGCAAGGAGAACGCAGCTGGAAGAACCACGGGATGCCGGCCATAAACAACGTAAAAAGGGCTGTTACCGGAGGATTCATGAGCAGCATTATTACGAGCAAACTCAGCCCAAAGAAGAAGGTCAGCCCAATTGTTCTGATGGTGGGACACGAAACAATGAAGATACTGCTCTAGAGATTGGTTGGCACGTTCAGCAGCTCCATTAGACTGGGGGTGGTAAGCGGAAGAAAACGAGAGGGAGATACCCATCTCTGTACAAAACGTTCTCCAGAATCTGGAGATAAACTGGCTACCCCGATCGAAGTGGGAATACCATGCAATCGAAACACCTCCCTGGCAAAGATAGAGGCAAGTTCCTTGGATGATGGCAATTTGACAAGAGATACAAAATGAGCCATCTTAGAAAAACTATCCACAATCATCAGGATGACAGTTTTACCATTAGAGGGAGGTAATTCAACAATAAAATCCATGGATATATTGGACCACGGCCTCTCGGGTATGGGCAACGGATGCAACAACCCACAAGGAACTCTGTGGGAGGACTTCATACTGGCACAAGTACTACAGGCATTAACGTAATCGGTGACGTCCTTGCGCAAGGAAGCCCACCAGAAATATCTAGAAACTGCTGAGAATGTCTTAGAAATACCAGGGTGTCCAGCAGTTCTAGTGTCATGATATAATGACAAGATGTCTTGTCTCTCCGGTATATCAACGAATAGCTTATCAGCAGGCCTCTCCCCAGGAGCCAAGTTTTGTTTAGCCTGAATAGCTTGTAAGAGGGAAGACGAAATAGAAAGAACAGTAGTAGCTATTATTCTGTCAGGCGGAATGACAGGGGTAACATCGATCTCGAGTTTGTCAGTAGTCTCGAATTGTCTGGACAGAGCGTCAGCTTTAGTATTACGATCACCTGGTCTGTATGTGATTATGTAATTAAAACGAGACAAAAACAGAGACCACCTGGCCTGCCTAGAAGACAATCTTTTTGCTTCACTGAGATAGGAGAGGTTTTTGTGATCTGTTAAAATGAGGATGGGATCCCTAGTACCCTCTAGCAGATGTCTCCATTCCTTGAGCGCCAAAATGATAGCAAGGAGTTCACGATTGCCTACATCATAATTCTTCTCTGCTTTGGACATCTGTCTGGAAAAGAAGCCACAAGGGTGTAACGGCTTTTCAGGTGAATCTCTTTGAGACAAGATAGCACCTACCCCTATCTCAGAAGCATCAACTTCAAGAATAAAGGGCAGTGAAGGGACAGGATGCTGTAAAATAGGAGCAGAGGCAAATGAAGCCTTCAGGAATTCAAAGGCCTCGAGTGCTTCTGGTTTCCAGACATGAGTATTACCATCCTTCTTGGTCATTCTGGTTATAGGTGCTACAATGGCAGAAAACCCTTTAATAAAACGCCTATAATAATTAGAGAACCCCAGAAAACGCTGAATGGCTTTCAAACCCTGAGGTAGAGGCCATTCCATAATGGCAGACAGTTTCTTGGGATCCATACGAAAACCCTTGGCAGAGATTATATAACCCAAGAATTGGACTTCAGATTGATCAAATGAACATTTTTCGAGTTTGCAATAGAGACCGTTAACCAGAAGAGTTCTCAACACTAATTTAACATGCATGTGATGAGTCTGTAAATCAGTAAAATAAATTAATATGTCGTCCAAGTATACTATAACGAATGTATGTATATATTGACGTAGGACATCATTAATAAATTCTTGAAAAACTGCTGGGGCGTTACAAAGACCAAAGGGCATCACAGTATATTCGTAGTGGCCACTCCTGGTATTGAATGCGGTCTTCCATTCGTGATCCTTTTTGATACGTATGAGATTGTAAGCACCCCTAAGGTCCAATTTAGTAAAAACTGTGGCCTGTTTAAGCCTATCAAATAGTTCTGTGATCAAAGGTATGGGGTACGCATTTTTGACGGTGATTTTATTTAGGCCCCTATAGTCAATACAAGGCCTTAATTCGCCATCTTTCTTAGATACAAAGAAGAAACCAGCCCCTGCCGGGGAAGAGGATCTTCTTATAAATCCCTTCTCTAAAGATTCCTTAATATATTCCTCCATAACCAGATTCTCCTGAGGAGATAAAGGATATATTCTCCCTTTGGGAGGCATCGTACCAGGTAGTAAATTAATAGCACAGTCGTAAGGCCTGTGAGGTGGCAATTTTTCAGCCTCCCTTTTATCAAAAACAGATTTAAGAGACAGGTACTGAGGGGGTATGACCGTAGGCACGGGAGGAATATTAGTAGAATTCAAAGGGGTGATTTTAACAATACAAGACTCTTGGCAAGAATCACTCCAAGAAACTATTTGTCCTGACTCCCAATCAATGGTGGGATTATGAGTACGCAACCAAGGATACCCTAACACGAGGTGAGAGGAAGGAGAAGTAATGATCTGAAACCGAATGGTCTCAGAGTGTAACACCCCTGTAGACATATGTAGTGGAACAGTTTCATGTGTGATAACTGGAGAGCATAATGGTCTACCATCTATGGCCTCAACGGCCAAGGGTGTCTCCTTCTCTCTGGTGGGTATGTTATTCTCCTTGACAAAACTGGAATCAATAAAGTTTTCGGCCGCTCCGGAATCAACCAGGGCTAGTATATTCCCTACTATGCAGTTACTACCAAGGTGCAGGGAAACAGGGAGAAGTAATTTATTAAGAGGCAAATGTGAGGACTGTGATGTCACACCCAAGGCCAGTCCTCTATACGGTCTTAGGTGCGATAGTTTCCCGGACGCACGGGACATTCTTGTCTCATATGACCCCTCCTACCACAATAAAGACAAAGTCCCTCCTTTCTCCTATAAAGCTTTTCAGCGTCCGTAAGTTTGGCAACCCCTTACTGCATAGGTTCCTCCTCTGACCCTTTAGATCCCTCGGGAGTCTCAGCTCTAGGTGAGTTAACGGGAACAAAACGTCTATTTCTGGACCTGGTATATAACCTGTCACGGATCCTGTTATCTATATCGATAAGATAGTCAATCAGGTCCTCCAGGGGTACAGGGAGGTCCTTAGCTGCTACCTCATCCAACATAGTTTCAGACAGACCTTCCATAAACGCAGTAGTAAGCCCATTATTAGTCCAATCTACATGTGAGGCAAGGGTACGGAACTGAATAGCATAATCGGCTACAGATTTAGATCCTTGCTTTATTCTCATTAATGCCCTGGCGGCATTTTTTGACCTTTTAGTCGTGTCAAATGTTCTACGAAACGCTGTGAGGAAGCTATTGAAGTCGTGTACCATAGGCCCATTAGCCTCCCAAATAGGATTTGCCCATTCTAGTGCCTTATCCGTAAGCTGGTGCATAAGAAAACCCACCTTAGATCTATCAGTGGGAAATGAACGTGGGTACATTTCAAAGTGGAATTCCACTTGATTAAGGAATCCCCTACATGTCTTAGCGTCCCCTCCATACCTAGGTGGCGGGGTTAGATGTGCTGAAGCATTAGGCATATTAGCTGTGTCTGGTATAGGGTTTACAGGAGGCGCAGGTACAGGTACCGGAGCTGATCTGGATAACAGTGTCTGGATGGCTTGAGCCATTTGATCCATACGGTGATCCTGTTCTGCGAATCTAGCCTCATGAGTGGCCATCTGTTGTCCTAAACCTGCGGGGTCCATGGCCCTATCGTAATGTCACGGTAATATACCCCAACACGCAGGAATAGTTCAGATAGTCAAGAGACAAGAAACCAGGGGTCGTCTTACCGGACCTTAGAATGGCCGGACTTGGACGAGTATAAGAAAGACAGAGTCAGAACAAGCCGAGGTCAAGGGAACTGAGAAACAGCGTAACGTAGAACAAACCGAGGACTGGTACACAGAGGACAAAACAGCGGATAAGCAAGCAAGGATAAAGAGAGAGCGGAGTCAGGAACAAAGCCAAGGTCAAGCACCAAAAAACCAACTGAACGATACAAGCACTAAAGGGAACTGGACAGAAACCACGATAGGGCAAGGAGCAAAGGAAACAGGTGAGTATAAATACCCTAATGTTCACTTTGATTGGCCCCTGTCATATCCACGCCCCCAAAACGTGAGTGTATGGGGAACGTGGCATGACAGGGGCCAATGGGAGACTGATTCTAATTTAGTCTCCCACTGTCCCTTTAAGAGCGCGCCCGAGACGCGCGGCGCGCTCTTAGTGTCGGGCGGGACACGTGACCGCTTCTCGCGGTCACTGCCCGCCCGACTGATCTTATCGTTGGCTGAGCCGCGCGCGGCTCGTGCAGGAGCAGGACCGCGCGCGGCGAGAAGAGAGGACCCCGGCCGGCCCCTGGAGAGGGTAAGTACCGCTACAAGGACGTCCTGTAAGCCTGGGTACTTATGCACAAAGCATTGTACGATCAGATTACACACATGTGCCATGCACGGCACATGTGTCAACTTGCCCAAATTCAATGCCGCCAACAAATTTCTTCCGTTGTCACAAACCACTTTGTCGAACTCCAGTTGGTGCGGAGTCAGCCACTGATCCACCTGTGCGTTCAGGGTGGACAGGAGTGCTTGTCCGGTGTGACTCTCTGCTTTCAGGCAAGTCAACCCCAAGACGGCGTGACACTGCCGTATCCAGGATGTGGAATAGTACCTGGGGAGCTGGGGGGTGCCTTTGATGTGGAGCAAGACGCAGCAGCAGAATAGGACTCAGCCGAGGAGGTTATGGAAGAGGATGGAGTAGGAGGAGTAGAGGAGGTGGCAGCAGGCCTGCCTGTAAGTCGTGGCGGTGTCACCAACTCCTCTGCAGAGCCACGCATTCCATGCTTGGCAGCCGTCAGCAGGTTTACCCAATGCGCAGTGTAGGTGATATACCTGCTCTGACCATGCTTTGCAGACCAGGTATCAGTGGAAAGATGGACCCTTGCCCCAACACTGTGTGCCAGACATGCCATTACTTCCTTTTGCACAATCGAGTACAGGTTGGGGATTGCCTTTTGTGAAAATAAATTTCGGCCGGGTACCTTCCACTGCGGTGTCCCAATAGCTACAAATTTTTGGAACGCCTCAGACTCCACCAGCTTGTATGGTAAAAGCTGGCGGGCTAAGAGTTCAGACAAGCCAGCTGTCAGATGCAAGGGGGTGACTTTGTGACATTGGCTTCTTACGCTCAAACATGTCCTTGACAGACACCTGACTGTGGGCAGATGAGCAGGAACTGCTCAAGGCGAGAGACGGAGTGGCGGATGGTTGAGAGGGGGCAAGGAGGACAGCAGTGGTTGACGTGGCTGAAGATGCTGGACCAGGAGGAGGATGGTGGCTTTGAGTTTGTGTGCTGCTTGTACTCATGTGTTGATCCCATAGGTGTTTGTGATGTGCAATCATGTGCCTTCGCAAAGCAGTTGTACCTAGGTGGGTGTTGGACTTCCCACGACGTTTCTTTTGGCACAGGTTGCAAATGGCATCGCTGTTGTCAGAGGCAGACACACCAAAAAAATGCCACACTGCTGAGCTCTGCAATGGCGGCATTCTGGTGGTGGACACAGCATGCGTTGATTGGCGTGCTGTCTGGCTGACCCCAGGTGCCGATGCATGCTGTTTGACTGTGCCAGTAGCTCCTTGCGACGACCTACCCCTGCTTCCAACTCGTCTCCTCCTCCTCTCTGTCTCCCCATCTGAACTTTCCCCCTGTTCTTCTTCTCTTCTAGCGGGCACCCACGTGACATCCACGGACGCATCGTCATCATCAACCGCTTCACTTGTATCTGACAACTCAGCAAAGAAAGCAGCAGCGGGTACAACATCATCATCATCACACCATACGTCCATGTGTGTAATGCTGCCTGACTGAGACATATCCCTGTTATCTACATCCTCTAGCAATAATGGTTGTGCATCACTCATTTCTTCCAACTGATGTGCAAATAACTCCTCTGACAGATCAAGTGAAGCGGCTGTGGTGCTAGTGTTGGTGGTGGTGGCCGGCGGGCGAGTGGTAACTTGAGAGGTGCCCGAAGCTAAGCTGGAGGAGGATGGTGCATCAAGGTTCCGAGCGGAAGCTGTAGAAGATTGGGTGTCCTGTGTTAGCCAGTCAACTATGTCAGGGTACGTGGCCTCTGAACACTGGGCATTATTCTAGGGCCAAA